>NC_056737.1:1538496484-1538748984 GCF_019279795.1 Protopterus annectens
TTAGTAAAACAAGTAGTGTTTATTTCAAGCACCTTAATATGAGTTTTCAACCCAAAAATAGGTTTAACTAAGTGTTTGTATAGTGTATGTTGCCATTTGCAGCACCTGTCCATGATTTTACATTGATAAACGCATCAGGAAGCTTAGGCTAAGAATATGTGAACATGTTAAAGCAATTAAGTTCCAAGACTACTCCACTGCTTTAGCCAAAGATTGTGTTGAGCGTCCAGGTTTCCGTAAATTTCATTTTTTTGTACTTGAGCAAATTAATATGGTTCCTTTTATTAATAATTGTAACAAAGTTTTGGATGTCAGGTAACTAAAATGGCAAATTCTTCTTAAAGCCAGAAAGTTCCCTGGACTTAATGAAAGTATAAATGTGAAACGTTTACTTAAAGTCAAATGAATCCAATTAGTGTGATTTTTAAGAGATGTCATTGATTTAATCAGTACATACAATGTTAGGTATTGATATTTATATTTATGTGTATACATATATATATATATATATATATATATATATATATATATATATATATATATATATATATATATATATATATATATATATATATATATGGGTCCCCTTCAGATGGTCGAACTTTTAAAAGCTCGACTTTCATATGGCCGAGAACATATGATTGAACTTTTAAAAGTTCGAAAGTCTGAATGGGGATCTCCGTAGAGCACAGAATGGGAAGATTTCCCTTTACCACAATGTAGTATGATCTCGGAGTTGGTATATTTAAATAGCAGGGTGTGGGGGTGTGGGTGGGGTGCAGCCCCCCATGTGGGGGGCGCAGGGGGTTTGCCCCCCTGCTAGCACTGTTTATTTTTTTTTGTTTATTTTTTTTTCACAATTTCGAACATTCAGATGTTTGATCATATGGTCTCAGCCATATGAAAGTCGAACATTTGGATGTTCGATTATGTGAAGTAGTCCCATATATATATATATATATATATATATATATATATATATATACATGTTGAGCGTCCAGGTTTCTGTAAATTTCATTTTTTTTGTACTTGAGCAAATGAATGTGGTTCTTTTTATTAATAATTGTAACAACAATTTCGAAATTAATATGTTTCCTTTTATTAATAATTGTAACAACAATTTCGAACACTCAAAGGTTTATAGATATATAGATTAGATATATCTAGATATACACATATAGATACAGATATGTGTGTGTGTGTGTGTGTGTGTGTATATATATATATATATATATAGATATAAATATATATATATATATATATATATATATATATATATATATGTATATAGATATATAGACATATATATATATATATATATATATATATATATATATATATATATATCGGTTTACTCTCAAAATGTTGAAGTGGCTTCAGACAAATTCCCTTCAATGAAAGGTAAGGGGTCGAATGGTGACAGTGTCGAACCCGACATTACCGAAGTACTTATCTCACCTCTATCTTGACCCATGTTAAAGCCTGTTCCATGGTCGCATTTGAGATGTAATTCGGCAATGTCAGCATTCAGCATTGTCAGATTTCACGGACGTGGGTCAATGTAAGCAGTGTTCGACCAAGTCCTGTCCAACATACTGATAGTAAACAATTTATACATATATATATATATATATATATATATATATATATATATATAGTGTTTTAAAATGTATGAAGTCTTTAAAAGGCTTTTTAAGTTTGTGTTAGATGCCATTGAAATTTACTGGTTAATTTCATTGTGATGTAAATGTTATAGGAACATTTAAACTGGTATTTTATTACTGGGTACATTTTCTGATGACGTTTCAAATGATTATTAAAGGAACAAAAGCACTTTTAGTTCTTTTTATTTTTTAACCACAGCATTGCTTTTGCGTCTGTCAACAAGGTTGTTCTTTTAATGTATGTATGTAGCTATATATGTATATATATGTGTGTGTGTGTATATATATATATATATATATATATATATATATATATATATATATATATATATATAGGTCCACTATGTAATCTCAAAATCCTGAAATTCAGTATTTCGAAATTACATAGCCGAAAACCCAAACACAACTTACAATTCAGAAAACACACAACTGCGAAATTCAAAATGCAGAGACTGTGCTACACATACAGTACACACATAAACAAACACAAAACTCCCCCCCACAATCAAATAGATGCATCTACACTATAGATAAGCAGGGGGACAAGCCCCCATGTGGGGGGTTGCACCCCCCCACCCCCTACTTATATATTCTAACTCCGAGATTGCACAATCTGAAACACAAACAAAACTCACACACATCTTACAGTCCCTCACACACACACATCACAGTCACAACACACACTTAAACACACTAAAGCCCCTAACCAACACATTTACACACACAAACTTACCTAAATTCAACTGATACATCCACACACTGCACCAGTGGAAGCAGAAATTCAACATCTCTGTGCTTCGGGATTTTGAATTTGGCGCTTCTGCCGGTTTCAGAACTTTGAGTTTTCAGCTATGTAATTTCGAAATACTGAATTTTAGGATTTCAGTATTTTGAAATTACATAGTGGTCCAATATATATATATATATATATATATATATATATATATATATATATATATGTGTGTGTGTGTGTGTGTGTGTTTTCTGTCAAATGGGCACAACGTCAGTATCTGTTTGGTCAACAGAAACAGATGGCTAACATATACAAGAGATTGACAATTCCTTTGTAGGGGACTATTCCCTTTCCCCAGAGATTGTGCAATCTCAGAATTTGAATATGGAATTAGCAGGGGTATGGGGCATGCAGGGGGTTCACCACTGACACACTAATATGCATACGCCAACCAAAAAACTCAGCACATGCAAAATTAAACAATCAATCAAAAAAAACCATCATGTTTGCCATTGATTTATTTATTTGACATTTGTTTACCAGCTTAATCCGACTGGGTTACATAACTGGTTTTCAGCAGAGGCCCGGGGAGAAAAGCTCCACATATAAAACTTAGTTACACATGTAATACACAGCTCCACATTTTGACTTTGGTAACATCATATACAATAGATTGCATATATAGGAATACAGTAATGTATGCATTATGAGCAGTCACTTAAGGTTGCTTTTGCAGTAATAGAGGAATATTTGCAGTTAACATTTATACACAAACTGAAATAAGCTTCTTGGGTAGATAGTTATTCCTTAGAGTTTGTGTGAGTGTTGTGACACAGATTGGAGTGGGACAGTAAGAGTATTAGTCCTCTGGTAACTGAGTAAGATGCTAGAGATAGAATGGTGCATGGTTTTCTGAAGTTTAATGTGATAGTAGATTAGTTTAGGAGGAGAGGTTAATGAGGTAAGAAAAGGTGTAAGGAAGGTAAAAAGTAGATTAGCCTGGAGTAAGGCATGTGCATAGCCGTGATTTCTTTACGTTTTCTTTTAGGGAGGCTTTGAAGTGAGGTGGGCTAGGAGTTAGTCTAATATTAGGTGGGAGGGTATTCCATAACTTATTTATTTTATTTTATTTTACATTTGTTTGCCGAGTTATTCTGACTGGGCCAGTGTCCCCTTTTCAGCAGAGACCCAGGGGGAAAAGCCCCAAAAAGATAGATAAACATAAGGAGCAAATAAAATGATAAACTTGAACAGAAAAGTAATAAAAATAATCATTGTATAATAATGAAATCAAACCATGTTTTATATATATATATATATATATATATATATATATATATATATATATATATATATATATATATATATATATATATATACTAGAAGCTAGTTTGGACAGAGTAAAGATAAGATATAGCAGAACAGAGCAAAAAAGAGACAGAAATTACCCAGGGGTAATACAGGAACAGAGCCAATTGCTAGCTAGATGCTCTTTAAGAAGGAGTTTGAATTTAGAGGTGGACGGGGTATTAAGAATGACTTGAGGAGTGTGGTTCCACATTTTTGCTACTTGACATGAAAATAAGGATTCACCAGAAGAGTCGTTGGCTTTCATAACTTGTAATAGCAGTTTATTAGATGAGCGGAGGGAGTGAGTAGTGTTGTAAGGATGTGCTAGATCTATTAGAGCAGGGCAGGCATTAGGTTGGTATAGGATGCTGTGGACAATAGCTAGTTGGTTGAGTGTTAGTAAGTTTGGAAGTTCAAGCCAGTGTAGTTGTTTCAGGGCAGTACAGTGGTGGATTCTATTATGTAGGCCGGCAGCAAAACAGACAATTTTGTGGTAGCATGTTTCAAGTTTAGCTAGGTTAGTCTTCTTCAGATTTGAAAAAAATGGGTGAGGCATATAGTAGTGTGGGGAGGAGGTGTGTTCTGGCAAGTGCTTGTCTAGTTGATGAAGTGATAAATGTTCTGGACCTATATAGACATCCAAGTTTAATATGTACTTTTTTAATGGTTAGGGCAATGTGTTTATCATATTTCAGGCCAGAATCTATTGTGATACCAAGTAACTTAGTACTATCAACTGGTTCAGTTATAGTTCCATTGGATGTGAGTATGTGTATTGATGAAGGGAGATTTGGGAGTTTGTTATTTGAAAATATCATAAGCTTAGTCTTATTTGAGTTGAGTATGAGTTGTCTTTTTTTTTAAGAAAAGTTCTATGTCCATGAAAGCAGATTGAGTCATGGATAGGAGGACTGGTACAGCACAAATAACAGTGGAATCATCTGCAAACTATATAATTGTGGCATTGGGAGTGGTGGAGCTAAGATTGTTAGTAAAGATGGAGAAAAGTAGTGGGCCGGGAATAGAGCCCTGTGGGACTCCTATGGTGATAGGTAAAAGAGTAGAGATTTCATTTCCCATATCGCTGATTGTTGTCGGTTGGTTAAGTAGCTGTGGAACCAGGTAATGGAATCTAGAGAGAGACTGATAGATTCCAAGTCAAGTAGAAGTTTTTGATTTGATACAGTGTCAAATGCTTTTGACATATCTAAGAAAATGGAAGAAACAAAGTGATTACTATTTTTATGGTGACTGGCTGTGTTTGTGAAACTTAAGAGGGCTATGGTGGTACTGTGTTTAGGTCTAAAACCATGTTGGGAATTGGAGAGTAGGTTGTTCTGTATGAGGTGGGACAGTAGTTGAGAGTGTATACATTTTTCTAGTATTTTGCTAAGAGGGGAGAGTATGGCAATGGGTCTATAATTGGGTAACTCAGTGGATTGACCACCTTTGTGTAGAGGTATTAGATGGGAAATGTTCCAGAGTTTAGGTACATAATGTTCAATGATTGAGCAATTTATTAGTATAGAGATAGGATAACTTGGAGATTGAGTACTAGTAAAATGATTTTATTTGGTTTATGGAAAGCTTGTAGGTATTGAGAAGGTTTTTGTCCTCAGATCTGAGTGTTCTGTTTGGTTTGTAGGTTAACTAGGGCAGGGCAGGCAGTGGGTCTATAGAATAATTTGTGGATTGCAGTTAGATGTATATAAGTAAGGTGGTTTGATAGTTCAAGCCAATTTAGTTCTTATTAGTGGTTTACAGTAATGTGTATGATAGTTGGAGTTTGTTGCAAACTTTGCTACTTTGTTGTAGCATTTTCCCAATTTGCTCTTGGTGGAATTTTGTAGATTGGTTGGTATACAGGATCCATAGAATAGTGATGAGAGCAGGAAAGTTTTAGCCAGGGTGGTCTTGGTGGAAGTGGTATGAAATGTCTGTTTCTGTAGAAGAGTCCTAGTTTTATATGTGTCTTTTTGATGTTTTGTTGGATATGAAGGTCTAAGTTGAGTTTGTTATCAATAATAACACCTAGGAGTTTAGTATCTTGCAAATTTTCTATGGTGGTTTTGTCAGCTGCAAGAAATATTAAATTGGTCTGGGATGAGGATGGTATTTTTGGGGTGAAAGACTATAATTTTAGTTTTTTGGGGGATTTAGAAAGAGTTTGAACCTTGTGAGCTATGCTTTAGTTGCTGTGAATGATTGTTGGGTTTTGATTTGCAGTTCTTGGAGAGTATGAGAAGTACAGATTAAGGGTGAGTCATCTGCATCTGAATTCATTTTCCTGGGGAAGAGTTGTTGTCTGAAATATTAGTGAATATGTTGAAAAGTAGGAGTCCTAAGATGGACCCTTTGGGGACACCTGTAGGGTTTTGTAGGAAGGCGGGAGTTGTTTAGACCATTTCACAGCTTGCCTCTGATCATGTAGGTAGCTTTGGAACCACTGAAGTGTTGTTGTGGAGCATCCTAGTTTCAATAGTGTGTCTAGCAGTAAAGTGTCTGAAACTGTGTCAAAGGCTTTTGAGAGGTCCAGGAGTACTGCAGATACTAGGTATCCTTTGTCCCTGGCCTGGTTAACTGTGTTTGTGAAGGATAGCAGTGCAGTAGACATGCTATGGTCAGGCCTAAAGCCATGTTGAGTTTGAGTGAGGAGGTTGATTTGGAGTAGACATTTCATTAATTGTTGATGAATACATTTTTCCATGATTTGGATAATGAGAATAGAATTGATATTGGATGGAAATTAGATATTTCTGTGGTGTGTCCTCCTTTATGGATTGGTGTTATGTGTGACATTTTCCATATTGCAGGGACTGTGCCTTCTGTACGTGATTTGATAATCAGGATGCTTATTGCATACGCAACTGATTCAACTATGAGTTTTAAGTATTGGGGACAGAGGTTGTATGCTGATGTGGAGCCAGGTTTCAGTTTGAGCAGTAGCTTTTTAATTGTAGAGGCTGGTATGGGCTGAAAGGCGAAACTATTGTTGTGGTTATTTTACCGGTTGTTGGTGTAGTTACAGGCTAGGTTAGTAGTAGGAGGAGTTGAGTTATTAAAGTTTGTGTGTAAGTTTGGGTTAGGGTGTCCTGAGTTAGTTTTGGAGGTGTGTAGGTCTGTGATGGGTGGGTATTGGGTGATGGGAAGTGATCATTGTTAGTTCCTGGGTTTTTGTAGGGTAGTTATAGAGTGCCAGAATGTTTTGGGGTTGTGTTCATGTTGCAGCTGGAGGTTTAAGTAGTAGGTTTCCTTACATTTATCCCTAATTTAGTAACTTTGTTGAGTAGTGTTTTAAAGGCATGAAGATTTTGTTGGGTTCTGTTATGATGTTCATCGTGTTTCACTGTTGCAGTCATTACTCTTGGGTTATCCTGCTGGCATGCTACCCACAGTCGGCCTGAATTCTAAAGTCCTGGTCCGGCATTGGTTGCTGTCGCCTGTTCCCTGACGTCAGTGCGCCAGGGGTATAAAAGATGCAGCCGACGCCATTTTCTTCAGTCTTTCTTGCCTCGCGGTGCCTGAAGCAGAAGCAGTTCGCAAGTGCCGGTCGGCCGACTCCTGAAATTTTCCTGTTCGAATTTCAGATCTGAAGTCATTTAAAGCTAAGTACCCAGTTGGGGAAGCTTTTTTCTTGCTCCAGACTGATGTCAGAAAAAGTTAATAATTGTATTTCTTGTGGGAAGCAAATACCTTATAAGGATTTCCATTCTTATTGTATTCCTTGCCTAGGCCCTGGTCACAATGTAGCTAATTGCAGATTTTGTGCAAGATTTAACCAATGCACTATTAAGTGTCGGTACGATTTTGCATTTCATTACTTTGGCCGAAGATTTAATTACACAATGTTGTCGGATAGCCATCTGACTACCGCAATTCACAAGAAACACAAGGAAAAGGAAAGGGACAGGTATCCGAGGTCCAAAACTGACGACGAGGCTTCTTCTAAGCCAGTCGCTGGTTCTCAGTGAGGCGCTTTCGCAGCCCCTGACGCCCGCTACCTCAGAGCCGCAGGCCGCTTCCGACTCCCACGTGGAGCAGACTGGGCCTCTGGAAACTCAAGGTATTGGACACTTGGAAAATATTCCCTTAGATGGGTCCGGAGCCGCTGAGCAGGCATCTGCTTCTGAGGGTGTTTTTAGGCCTACACAGTTATATATAAAACTGACTACAGCTTCAAAGGCAAAGACTAAAGCACCACTAAAGACAAAGAAACAAGTGCAGCAAGCCCATGGACAGGCCTCCATGCCTTAAAAACAGATGCTCAAAATGGCCGAAGACCTAATTACTTTGATCAGGGGTTCCCATCCCCCTCCTGAAAAGAGGCCTAGGCAAGAGACAGAATATGAATCTTCAGATCAGGTTTCTATTTCCTCTGACTCCTTTCCAACCAAGAATACTCTCTCCCTCCCTATGAGGATTCAGATGCTGAAGAGTCTATCCCTTCAGCCTCCCCTCCTGAAGATTATTCTTTTGGAGAAACCCTGCATACCATGAGGGAGCACTTCCACTGGGAGAGCCAAGACTACTCAGAATCTAAGAAAAGGCTTAGAGATTTTCTTTTACTGCCTCAGCACAGGCCTCTTGCTATCCCTCCTGTTTTAGACATTGTAGATGATGTATTTTCAGCGTCCGGCCTGTCCCCTGACTCTTTACCCCCTGCACCTGTTAAGCCAGACATATACTACAGGGTTCCAGATTCACATAAATTTCTTTATAAAAACCCTGCTGCTGACCCAGAAACCATTTCTCAGGGTCCCAAAGGGGTCAAGGCTTCCACTGCAAAGAACCCTATCCCCTCTGATAGGGATTCAAGGGCACTGGACAGATGGGGGAAAAAGGTTTACACTTCTGCTACCTTGACTGTGAGGGCTTTAAATTGTCAATTTCATATGCTTAAATATCAGCAATACTTATTGTCACTGCTTAAACCGAAAATGTTAACAAATTCTGAATGTGCAGAAAACAAGGAAATGCAGGATTTATTGCATGCAACTGAACAAGTGGGAAAGCATACTTTGCAATGTGGTTTTGATTCTCTGGAGGCCTCTTACAGGGCCGCTGTTACGGGTTCTGTCATTAGGCGACATGCTTGGTTAAAGGAACAAAATCTGCCTGATCATGGTAAAGCAAAATTATTAGATGCTCCATTACAGCATGATACTTTGTTTGGTGTTAAAGCAGAAGAGGTGTTGAAGAAAATGGAGGACAAAGTAAAATCTATGCAGACAGTTAAGGATTTCTTTTACAGGTGCAGCCACCCAGATTTAGCAGGAACTGGCCTACGAAGAATTGGTCCTTTCCAGTGTCAGACAGGCCACAAAGAGGCAGATACAGACGCCCCAGAGGCAGATCCCAGCCCCAAGGCTCATACAGGCCTAAACAATGGGGTGCTTCTACCTCCAAAAGCAGAGAAGACAAATCACAGCCATACAGGAAACAGTCCCAATGACTTCCCTCTGCTAGAACCAAACACTTATCTTTTGGCAGCCCCCTTAGGGGGAAAACTAGCACTTTTTTCACAAAATTGGTACATGATCACTCAGGACAAATGGGTCTTGAACACAGTGTCTCATGGCTACAGGTTCCACTTTCACACCTTGCCAAGGGCTAAAGGTATGCCAGACCTGCCACACAATCAATGGGCAGAGGCACAAAAGCAAGTTTCATCCCTCATGGACATGAGGGTCATTCAGCGAGTACCACAGCAAGAGCAGGGACAAGGATTTTACTCAAGACTTTTCTTGGTACCCAGAAAGGACAAAGCGTGGAGACCATTACTGGACCTGTCTATTCTAAACACATTTCTAGACGTTCCAAAATTCAAAATGTTGACTCTGCAGCAGCTATTGCCCATGCTGGGCAAGAAGGCTTGGCTTGTAACTTTGGACCTAACAGAGGCATACCTGTATGTCCCAATCAGACAATCTTGCAGAAGATACCTCAGATTCATAGCTGGCTCAGTGCACTACCAATTTTCTGCACTGCCCTTTGGCTTATCTACTGCGCCCAGGGTCTTCACAAAATGCCTGGCACCAGTAATTGCATTTTGCAGACAAAGAGGAATTCAAATATATCCTTACTTGGACGACTATCTTATTCAAGCAGAGAACAAGGACATTCTACTAAAGCATCTGGCGTTTGTAAAAGATTACTAATTTGCCTAGGGTACACAGTAAACGAAAAGAAATCAAAACTAGTACCCTCTCAAGAGATAATATTCCTGGATGCAAGCTTAAATACAACTGCCCAGATGGCTAATCTCACGTCAGATAAACAAAGGCAACTGACTTCTTACTTCAAAATGTTGGCAACAAAGACCCAGTTATCTGCAAGAAAAATTCTGCAGGCTTTGGGCTTCATGGCAACCTGCATTCTGCTAATTCCATATGCCAGACTGCATATGAGGAAACTACAACGGTATCTAAAAAGTGTTTGGACTCAACATTGCCACAGCCTGGACACATTAATTACCCTCATTCCCTGCCTGCAACAGAAGTTTCGATGGTGGGCACAGGCCTGTCACCACAACAAAGGACAGCCATTCACTTTATCCACAGCCAGGCAGACACTAACAACGGATGAATCAGATTATGCCTGAGGGGCCCACATGGCAGGAAAATGTATTCAGGGCACATGGCCCACAAGCCAAATGCATCTTCATATCAATCAAAAAGAGATGCTAGCTGTTCAGAATGCCCTGACAGCTTTCAAGGATCTACTTCATCCAGGACAGCTACTGATAAAGACGGACAATACTGCAGTCATGTAGTACATAAACAAGCAGGGAGGCACACATTCCTACCCCCTCTGCAGACAAGCCATGACTTTGTGGGACACAGCTTTGACTTATCAAGTTCACCTGCAAGCACAATTTCTGCCAGGAGAAATAAATACTCTGGCAGACGAACTAAGCAGAAACCTCATGGAACCCCACGAGTGGAAACTGGATCCACAAGTCTTCAGCATGATAGCAAGGAAATGGGGATGCCCAGACATAGATCTATTTGCCTCCCCTCACAACTGCCAACTACAGAGATTCTGCACAAGGACTTATCACAAGCAAGCATGGAAATTGGATGCCTTATCCTTCAGCTGGAAAAACCTAACAGTATATGCCTTTCCTCCACTGCCTCTCCTCCCCAAGATAATCCTAAAGGTCAGACAAGAGAAGCCAAAAATTATACTGATTGCCCCAGACTGGCCACGCCAGCACTGGTACCCAATCCTAAGGAACTTGTCTCAAGGTCCAGCCTGGACATTGCCTCAGATTTCTCACTTACTGACCCAACAAAATAATTAGATCCTGCACAGCCAACTCAGGACCTTAAATCTGGCAGCATGGTGGATAATGTAGCCATTCAGAACACTCCTCTCTCCAAAGCTGTGATGGATGTTATTTTTGGAGGCCAGGAGGCCCAGTACTAGAAAATCTTATGCAGAAAAATGGAAGAGATTCTGTGCTTGGAACCAGGCACAAGGAATTGACATGTTTGTACCAAACATTCCTCAGATTTTACAATACTTAGCTGAGATGCTGGACAAAGGCCTATCCTTTTCATCAATTAAGATTCATGCTTCTGTCATTTCAGCCCATTACATTACGGAACCACCAATCTTTTCTTACCCTTTAATAAGGCAGTACCTCAGAGGGGCCAAAAACATAAGACCTCCAAGGAGAGCACCAATACCTGCATGGGACCTCAATTATGTCTTGGAAAAACTCACACTGCCTCCTTTTGAGCCAGCCTCAACAGCTGATATAAAATTTTTATCCTGGAAAACAGCTCTGCTCCTAGCAATAACCTCTGCAAGACGAGTCTCAGAGTTACAGGCACTCATGGCTGTGGAACCTTTTATCATTTTCCATCCAGACAGGGTTTCTCTGAGGATGAACCTGACATTTATGCCTAAGGTGGTGTCCAGTGTGGCCCTTAACCAAACCATTTACTTGCCTACCTTTTATCCAAACCCACAGAACAAGGGTGAGAGACTTCTGCATTCTTTGGACATACACAGATGGCTACGCTTCCACTTGGACAGAACTAAAGCTTTCAGAAAGACTGAGCAACTTTTAGAGGCATATGCTGCAGAATCACAAGGAAAGGCTATCTCAAAACAGACTATTTCAAAATGGATAGGCCATTGCATTCGTTTCTGGTACTCACAGCATGGCAAATCAGTGCCTAAGGGCATTAGGCCACATTCAACCAGAGCAGCAGCCACTTCAGCAGCCTTCCTCAGAGGAGTACCAACCAAAGACATCTTAGAGGCTGCAACTTGGAGTTCAGTGCACACTTTTACAAAGCACTACCACTTACCTCTCTGCTCTAAATCCAGAGCAGGCTTTGCCACTGCAGTTCTGCAGGGCCTCATAGTCTCTCCTAATCCTATTTAGCCCAGCCACCCATCCTCAGCTTTGGGATTCAACCCAAGAGTAATGACTGCAACAGTGAAACACGATGAACATAGTACAGTTGTGTACCTGCCATAAATGTAGATGTTCGAATGTATTCACTGTTGCAGTCCAGGTTACCCTCCCACCATCCCCCTTTATTTTGCTGGGCCTTATCTGTACTTCTCTATTCTATACAACCTATGTGGTGTATTTGCTTGTAGGTGAAGGAAATGTTTACTTTAGTGCATGCATGTTTATTGGCATAATTTATTTAGCCTACTCTTTTGGGGGCACCTGACATCTGGGGCAAGAAAAACTGAAGAAAATGGCGTCGACTGCATCTTTTATACCCCTGGCGCACTGACGTCAGGGAAGAGGCAACAGCAACTGACGCCAGACCAGGACTTTGGAATTCAGGCCGACTGCGGGCAGCCTGCCAGCAGGATAACCCAAGAGTAATGACTGCAACAGTGAATACACTCGAACATCTACATTTATGGTAGGTACACAACTGTACTTTTCCATTTATCCCAAGCCATGTTTCTTTGTTTCATAAGGTCTAGGCAGTTAACGGTTAACCATGGGGTTTTTGTTTTCTTTATTCTTTTTATTCGTTCAGGGTCAAGGCCATCAATTATACTCAGGAAGGAGGCATTGAAGTATTGTACAGCATCGTTGAGGGGTAGAATTTTTAAGAGGGACCATTTAATATTTGATATTATATTGTTGAGGGTTTGTTGGTTAAATCTACGTGTATTTCTTATTGTTTTTATGGTTTATTTGTTAGGAAGGTGCGTGGTTACTCTGATGGCAAAAGCTGGGAGATGGTCGCTTAGTGAGACTGAGAGTGTACCTGAGGAGGAGAAATTGGAGGGGTGAGATACAAGAATCCAGTCTAAGGTAGAGTGGCTAGTAAAGTCTTTGTAGAACCTAGTCAGGTCAGTGATAAGTTGTTTGAAACTGTAGAGATTGATCCTTGTGGTGGGGGAGTTTGCAGTGATCGTTTGCCAATTTATATTCATATCACTTAGGATAATTGTTTCTACTTTGATGTTTTCATTAGCTCAGGATAGTATATCTTCCAGGACTGGTATATTGTTTACGGGAGGGATGTAGACTATGATGATACAGATATTTTTATTGTTGTTAAGGTTTAGGGAGGTTATATTTTTGAATTTGGGTGTATTGTGAGGGTATAGAGTTATTTTAAGTATGGAGAGATAAAGGAGAGCTATTCCTCTACGTTTCCTTTTTGGTCTATCTAGTCTGTGTATAGGAGTTGGCAGGTATAATTGCAGTATCTTTTATGCTGGGGTTTAGTCATGTTTCTGTCAGGGCTAATATATCTGGCTTATTTTGTTCTATCCAGGCATGTAAGGAGGTTATTTTATTGCATATGCTGCTTAGATTGATGGTAAATAGGTTTAGGCTCTTGGAGTTTGCTTGTGTGTTTGGTCCTGGGTTTGGGGTGTATGTCTCCATTCTGTGGTAATTTGTAAATGAGGTAAGAATATAGTGGGTTGTGCTTAGTTCTGAGGGATTTAGGGCAGTAAAGTGGGGTCTGGTGATAACATTGTTTTTTTTTTTATTTTGGTATTGGAGTTGTAGGGCAAAGGATAATAAAATAGGAGAAATATTTGAGTAGTGACTTTCTTTTTGGGTTATGTTGTTGGAGGATGTTGTTGTAGAGTAGTTGGTTATGACTGTTTTATTTGTGTGTGTTCTGGTTAAAGTTAAGATTAATAGTGCTGTAAATAAAATGGAGGATGAGAGTAAATAATTGTTTGAGATGCAGTACATGGCAGTATGTGGGAGGGTGAATAGAGTCTAGCTATGTTTGATAGGTTTGAGTTTATCCTATGGGGAATGGACAGATTTGAGAATATGCTGTTAATTTGTGGGAAGTAATCTGATTTGTTGGGAGTTGATTGTGGGTGGGATCTCTCCAAGTATAAATTTGTGGATATGGGGGTGGGTGGGGAGTGGAATGAGCAAGATTGTAGTGAGGACGAATGGAGCAGGGCTACACACTGCTCACAAAGAAAACAAACAGTAGATATGGAGCAGTTAAAGCAAGTGGTTTAAAATTAAGTTTAAATTAATAGGAAAACAGGAAAGGAATACCAGAGAAGAGGGATGAGATATTAAGAAATAGAAGGGTTGGAAATGGAGAGTAGGTCGGAGAGAGGTTTAGGCTAGGTTTATTAATAACAGAGTGTTAGCGCAGGGCAAAGGAGATCCAGAATAAGAGGCAGCAGCAGTGTACAGACTACCAGAAGCAGCAGTGGGAAAGTCAGGGTTTAAAATAAAGAAGAAAAGTCAGAGAGACGTGGATACTAGGGGCAGTGTAACTGTTACATTAGAAGCTAGGTAAGGTGTTAAAGTTTGCTTAGTACACAGGCTTGATGGACAAGCTAGCTAGGGCTAGGAGTATATTTATTTATTTATTTATTTTACATTTGTTGACCGGGATTGTCCGTCTGAGCTGAAGAGCTCTTTTTCAGCGGAGGCCCGGGGAGAAATGCTCCAACATATTATACAATTTTCATTATAAATTAGCATTAAACAGCAATGTTACAGGATTATTACAAAGCACTAAGTAGCAAAACAATGTTATACAGTGTCAGTAATCAGTAGTATAGCAAAACTATTTCAAGTTGTATAAAAAGAAAATATGTCATTAAGATGAATATAGTTTTTGGGGTAAGTTGTTACAAAAACTCAGTTTTGTCATAATGTAGTTGCATGAAGGCAAGACAATTACAATAGAATGTTTCTCTGAGGCGATTTGCTTAATAGAGTTTAGAAGACAGTAGAAAGAGTAGTCAAGGAAGATTAGAGAGAGCTAGTGAGAAGAGTGAGTTAAGGGCAGAAAGTAGATTAAGGTATGAGAAGTCGGGGATGCTTAAGGCGGGAGATTGCAGTGGCAGGACAATTGATTTTTAATGTGCTCTTTAAAATATATATATTTAAAAAAAAAAAAAAAAAATATATATATATATATATATATATATATATATATATATATATATATATATACACTAACAATGAGATTGATGAATAACAGGGAAAGGGCATAATCCCCCAACCCTGAGAATTGTCAGATCTCGCACATCTGTTGACCAAATTCTGTGTAAACAGACGAAATATATAAATATATACGTAGATAATATATGTATGTGTGTGTGTGTATATACATATATATATATATATATATATATATATATATATATATATATATATGTAAAGACAAGTTTTTGCCGTCGTTAGTATTGCATTTATTTGGCTCTGGATAATAGGCTGCACTGCTTTTTTACTACAAATAATGGAAGGGTAGGTCAAGCTTTGTGTTCAGCTTCCTGGCTAATACATTACTGCACACAAACACGCTGCTGTAGTCGGTTAGTGAAAACAGATTTCACAGACTGGTCAGCTGTGAATAGTTTTGTTTATTATTCATTAAGGAAAGTAAAAAATGGATGGTTAAAAATGAGGAATGTTATTTAGGAATGTTATATTTCATTTAAGCTGTCAAAGATCATGTCTTGTAGATTTACTCCAGGGAACAGGCACACCTTAATTTGGAGAAATTTGCCTTCTGCTGTATGTGGCATTTCTCCAACTAGTTGCTTTGTAATTCATTACAAGCTTAATAATTTACTGTAAAGTTGTGCTACCTCTGCTCTCTTAAAATAATCTCCATGTCTGTTTGCCAGAAGGATTGGGGAGTTCTTGTTCAGGAGATACTGTTCAGCTGGATGACTTCTAAAGTCTTTTGGTGTAAGTTCAGAAAATGACAAGTTTATTGTCTGGCTGCTTGCATCATTTTCCCTAGGGTGCTAACAGCTGCGGTGTACTCACTCTGCTTCTCCCCACTTCAGATCAGCACCAGGTTCTACTTACATGGTCCCTGAGGCCTTCTTCCCAGCTGCCAACTCAGCAGAGTGACACAAACGGGCTTGTTTAGAGAAGTGTACCTTCTGCTGGTTATCTGTCTGTCTGTCTATCTATACTTTGTTGGCCAGGTTAGTCTAATGAAGCCAGATACCTCTTTCCATTTTAAGAGGTAGGTGGTACTGCTTTCCATTCCTAGTTCATGACTGCGAACTCATTGTGAGGTTTACATGATTGAGAGTGGAGTGTAACTGTCCTGTAAGTTCTCTACAATGAATGTTATGTAGACATTCCCGTTTCAAGCAACTGTATAGTATGTTTTCAGTGATTCATCATGTTCGGAAATATATTCTCCCTCCTCACAAGTAAATACTACATGACAAGTAACCTACTTATGTAGAAGTTTTGCTTCTATATAAAAGAAAAACAGGTAATGAGCGATTAATTAATTGATTGATTAAGTGGTGGTTTTGAAGACTGGCTGGGTCTTTGACTTTTATTTGTTTATACTTGTTTTTACAGGACACTGCCAGTCTGTTAATATACTTCTTTTGGAATTGCAAGAAATTAGTCGAGTGTTTGTTTGTTTCTTTCGGCTTTTCCCGGTTAGGGGTCGCCACAGCGGAACTCCGGCTAATGAAATTAGTCGGGTGTAAGATTTTATTAAACTTGTTTTGTAAACTCTTATAAAATAATCATGCAAAATCTCCATCATAAACTGGCCTCCAGGTCTGTAGAAGCTGTTTGAGGTTTTGCATTTGTCTGTCACCCCACAGATTAAACAATAGGTTTGTAAGCAGAAACAAAAAGGGTGCAAAGACATCTGATTCTTTTCATAATATTTAAATGTATGTTTTGAAAAGACAGGAGTACCTCTTTACAATGTCTATTATTGATAAAGTATATACTGAATGGGTAATTAGTGTGTACCGCTGACTACGTGTTTCTTCGTGTTGCATTTGTGAAATAGATTACTGGATGTTAAAAAGAAATGTATGTCAGTCCTCTTTGCATTTGTTAACAAAATCAATAAAATTTCAAATAATGACCAGAATGCATGCCACATTGTGTTGGGAGTGAGTCCCATATCTTGTACGCAATATTCTGAAGTATGTACTATGCTATAACCAGTTTAGAAACAGCTTGAAACACAACACCCAAGACATATAACTTCCATGTTCCCAGTAACCTCTTATTAGCATTTATACACTACAGAAGCTGCTTTTGCTTGATATACCAATTAATCCATTTGCCACTTTTACTCTCTTGTTTTTTTCTCCACTTTAGAAAGAAGTAAGCTTTCTATGGACTTTGAAAAAGATGGGTGTTGATATGCAGTGCCATGTTTTCAGAAGTAGGTTGGATTCTTTTTAGGTTGCAATTGGTCTGAAAGATTTTAACATTGTCACCCTTGGAATTAATCACAGCTTCCTATAGATTTAGCTAAATTTACTGTTAGCAGCTTTCAGGCAATGCCAGCGGAGGCTGATGCAGTAATCTGATACCAGACTGCTGTATCTGATAAGGATCTGTCTTTCATTAGCTCCTTCTGATACCTAACAACTTGTATCCTATTCCTACAGTCTTTTGATTTAGTTTTATTTACAGACGTGTACGTTCCTTAGTGTACAAAGAAGTTCAGACTTCCAAATTACATTTGGAGGCCACTTCAGAACTAAATACTATAAAAACAGATATTTCAGTGCTGGCACTCACATGTTGCGTAATCATTTGTTTAGGTACAGTTTCATCTTTTGCAGTCATGTAAGATCAAGGTTTATACCCCATAAAGACATGTGCAATTTCTCCTTCTCTTTACCTCTTCTTGTTGCCTAACATTGGTATCATTTTGTTTGTATGGCTAAGAGTTGAAGCATATGCAAAGTATAGAAAAAAATATTACCAAAGAATATTTCATCATCCGACTGAGTAGTGATGTACCCCCCTCCCCAAATATCTGGGTGTTATCCTGGTAGAGGATTTGAAGCAGGATAACAGCTGGATCAGGTTACTGAGGACATTATAAAATGTTTTGTGTTTTTGTCTCTGTTCTAGTTTCAGATTTTTTTTTATTTATCAATTTTCTTCCATTTCTCAAGCATAAGCTAGACTATGTGTGATATTTGTTCCTTGTTTTTATGAACAGTGATCCTATAAATGCTATACAAAGGTGTCTGGCAGACCGGAAGTATAGTTTATTATTAATGGTGTGTAATCTTGTCACTACTGTACAGTTCTTGGAACGCTGACCTCCCATTCTCTTATCATCCCCACCACCCAGCTTCGTGTGGTCCTTTAGTTGTAGTGTGATGTTAGGTTAGTTATGGCCTACAGCTTTGGCACACACAAGCATGCCTGTCATACTTTTTGTTCTACCCATGCTTAACACTCAAATACACAGCCTTGTGCCTGGGAGATGCACTGCTGCTGTATTCCTGGTCCAGATTATAGTTCCATTTAGCCAGTAATGAGATTCATATGCATAATGCAGTTAAGAAATGGATATCTGCATCATCTCTGTAAACTAATGTTCAAAATAAGCATTTTAGTGAAAGAATATTATATTTGATAGGGTATTTTCATATAAAATGTTCACTGTGCCCAGAGTTGCACATGCTTTTCAGGCTGCAAAACACATTTTGAGATAAATTTAAAATATGACTCGTCACCCATTGTGATGTTCTCCAGAGAAATGAATATTTTGTACTTTATTATAAAAATACTAGAAATTATTTGTTATGAACATGCATTTGTGATATGAGATGTATCACAACAGGCACTTGTAAATATTTAAAAAAGAACACCTTTGTCTTAAGCTCTAGCTGTTTTACCACATGCTGCCATTCTATTTCTTAAAGACTGATTTTACTTTGTTCTTTGATTATTTTTTATTTGATTTGCAAAATCACCAGTAATGACAGAATTATATGATGTTAGTAGAAACAGTTTATATAACAGGCTCTTATAGAAATAGTATGTTAAAGGTTTTGGATAAAGAAATTACAAGTAAGTAATATTGGATGGAACTGTTTGTCAGATTGAATGCACTAATGTAATTCTGTCATCTGCCAATACATTTTTTGGATAAAGCTTTCAAGATACTTATCTTAGTGAAGCAAAATAGTCCTGATTCTAAAGGTAAATGAGATTTAAGGTAGATAAACACTGAAAACAATGTTATATTTACTAAGGCTGCTCTACATTTCAAATCAGTAAAAGAACTTATTTTAAGGAGAGTTTGGCAGTATGCTAGAGAAAGAAAGAGAAAGAGAAGGTGAGGAACTGCTAATAAGCCTCATTCTGTATTTCTGTTCAAAGGTTTATTGGCATGTATTAGGCTAATGACCACCACGGCCTTTATAAGCTTAGCCACACAGCCCAGTCTAATTGCATCTGGTTGTAACATCTACTTCTTAATTGAGGGGCATATGCTAGTTAGGAGGGGTACGTTAGTTAGTAGGTTGCTAAAAAGTTATGTGGGAGGTATGTTAGTTAGGGAATGTTTACTGTCAGCCTCTTCATATAAGAGACATGTGGAAAGCCCAGGGATGAATTTGCGATTTCCCATCCATTGGTTGAGGTTATGTTTTAGTAGGTTTAGGGATGGACTCTGCTTCACATGGATGGAGAGCAGAATAATCCAGAGCAGAAGGATTCTTTGAGTCACATATCTGTCTCGCCAGCATGTTATATTTATGTCGCAAGCAAAGTTCATATCCTTGGATCTAATGTTTCTGATGCTGCTCAATTTTCAGATGTACAAATCTACGTCAAGTCAGAATCTAAGGATGCTTTCAATGCCAAACACAGATCACTTTCAGCAACCTTTAGGAGTTGAGTATGCGGACAGAGCTGTAAGGCAATCTAGTACAGTGTGTTAATACCTTTGATTTTCTTGGTGTAGAACCTCTGTGGGCCATAGCACTCAACCTTCCATCTCCAGAATGTGGATCAGTCCCTTTCATAATGTTGAACAAATGGGCAAAATGTGGAACGCTTGCTAACAGTTTACAAACATCTTCCACTAAAAAGCTCACAGAATGGTTAAAATGTGTTACTTTATACTTTTAAAACGTTATTTTTATGAATTAATATAATTCAGTATTATTTAACATGGATATTGTTTAAAAATTCTTAATAATGAATGAATGACAGACCCTTTCAGTGTGGAACAGTGAAGAACACAGACTTTTAAGACTCAAAATGAGGACCATTCCTCATAATGAGATACACTTGAGAGGCATGCTGTGGGCCTATACAAATGGGCACTTCTTCAATGAATTGTACTACCATGTGCTATGATAAGGGACACATATCATACATCACCTCTGTGTCCGTCAGCCTTGTGCTATACGACCTGTGACCTGACTATTATTTTACATCATGCATTTCACACTGTTTTCTTGTATTTGATTCAGTGTCAGTTGTTATGCATTTTTTAATACAGTAGTCTTTGAACCATATGCACACGTGTGTTTGTGTGTGTGTGTGTGTGGGGGGGGGGTAGTGGGGAGGGGGGGGGGTTTGTTGCAGTGCTTTTGCTGCCATCTGCTGGTAAGCAGTATATACCACCATCTCTGAAACCTGCCCAGAGTTTTGATTTTTTTTTCTGTACTAAAAAAATGCATTTTTTTTTTTTTTTTTTTTTACGTCATGGGAATTTTTGGTAGCATGAATATAAATGGAGCCCTTGTCCTCCTTCACTTTGAAACTGATAATAGCTAAGTTGTATATGCAAGACTATATCCAATTTTGAACCAAACTTCTTTTTATTAACAAAGCAGCATGTGTTTCCTAAGTAAATTTATTTCTATAAGCATTGAGTAAACTTCATGCATTTATATGTAGTATCCTCACCTGGCTAATAGATTAGGTTGATAAGAATGTCTGTTTCTTTTTGAAAGTTTTGGCAAGTTGTAAAAACACATTTTATAATATGAACTTCTTTAGAGGAGAAGTGTCATCTGTGACATGAGAAATGATGAGTTTTACTATATTGAAATTTCTTGTAACTACTGTACATGTTATATATTATCTGTTCTGCAGCATGTTTTCAGTCTAGTACTCATCCAAATAAATATTACAATCTCGTCACTAAGTACGGTAAGTAATGGTAAGCGTGATAAACACTGAGTGTACAGCAACATCAAGGGATAGCTCGTATAACAATATTTACCATCAAGGTATACTTTAAAAGATGTGTACAAATGATTATGACCTCATGAGGGAAACTCTTGTAGTCTTAGTCATACATATCTCAAGAGGTGTAAAATGATGGTAATTATCGCAAGAAATGTAATATATAGTTAAGCACAACATTTCTTGTGTTACAAAAAGGAAAAGACATTCCTATCAATCTAATCTATATATTATCCCTAATGAGAATAACTGGGATTATACCATAGATGATTTGATGGGACCCATGAATGGGATAACACATGTAGGAGCTACATCTGTCTGTTAGTAGTACAGTGGACAGTCCTGGTGATAAATTTTCTGTTTCCCATACATAGACCTATGTTGCACTTGAAAATGGACTGGGATGCACTTTGTTTTATATGGATGGAGACTCTGTTCCATAGCAGTAGTATCCTCTGTGAAGTATACCTTTTCCTCCAAACCATTCTGTTCATGTTGCAGAAGAGGTTTAGATTCCTAGATTTGAGTATTTCTGATGCCATTTGACTTGCTGATGTGCAGTAAATTCATCAGTAGTGAGTTAGAGGATGCCTTGTAAGCCAGACCTGGTCACTTAGTAGTCTACATGATACAGAGTGTAGTAACAGGACTTTCAGTCGGTCCATGTAGGACAGGTTGTTTAGGCCTTGTATACTTTTAGTAAGGTATCCCTGTAGGCATTCCTATTGTTGCATGTGTGTTTGGATAGATACATGCCAAAGGGGGCATTATATTCAATGATTGGCCCAATGAGGACTGAGTAAAGGGGTCAATGACATCTGTAGATGTAGACACTATCCTTTTGTTTATAAGTTGTACAACACAGAAGGACTTTCTTACAACAGTAGACACATGTTGGTTAAAAGTTAAGTTGCTATCTATACAAGTTCCCAAATTCCCAGCAAATGGGCCAACTCTTAGGGCCACATTGTCAATATGGTAGCTCCCTGTGGTAGATGACGTCCCAAAGGATACAATAATGCATTTTTTGGCATTTAGTTTAAGACCATGAATTTAACACCATTTACTTATTTGAGAGAACCCTTCCTGCAGGATGGCTAAGTCATTTGGGGATTCATTGACTGTTCCTAGCATGCAGTCATCTGAAAACATAGCCAGTCAGAGCCCTTTGGTATTGACTTTTACTTCAGAAAAATAGATGCCAAGCAAGAGAGGTCCCAGCACAGAACCCTGGGGGGGGGGGGGCATTGATGACTGGTATCTTTGTGGAAGTAACTTCCCCTAATTTGATTCCCTGCATCATATCTGTGAACCATGTGGTAATCCAGCTGGTAGCATGGGGTTTATTCCCAATTTATTTAGCTTTTCTACTATGCTTGAGTGGGAAGTTGTGTCAAAACCTTTGGCCAGTGCAAGGTATGTGATGTGTACTGTTTTGCCTTCATCCATTGCTTTGGTAACCTTTTCAAAATAATCCATTAGTCTGAGAAAGCATGACCTGCCCTTGATGAATCCGTACCAAGATGGGTCTAGTGTTTGGAGGTTCTCTTATGTCCAGATTGATTAATTCCATGATAAGTCTTTCCATGGCTTTGCATATGAGGCTGGTCTGACTTCTGTCTGTAATTGCATGTGTCTGTGGAAGGTCCTCCCTTATGTAGGTGAAGGACTTTAGCTGTTCTCCATTCGCTTGGTGCAAAACCAGTATGGAGGCTGAGCTTGAATAGTGTTGTTGGGGGGGGGGGGGTGGCTAAATCATACTTCATGCCATTTAAGATGCATCCAGGGCTATTGTCAGGACCCATCAATGCAATATTGTTAGCTTTTGATAACACTTTTAGGACTTGTGTGAAAGCTGGAGGTGAGTAAGTTTCAGGTATATCCTGAGGGATAGACGAAAGGGAGAGAGGGATAAAGTTGGAGCTAAATTTATGGGCCAATAGGTTCCCTATATCTTCAGCCTCAGTGAAGGTAACATCATTCACAATCAGCTCAGTGCATTGCTGCCTTGTGCCTTTGAGATTATGAACATAACAAAAAAATGCCTTGTGATTATCTTTGGCTTGGATGGCTATTTTAGCCTCAAACTGGGCTTGGTGGTTTTTATTAAGTTCTTGAACTTGTTTATTTATTTCAGTGACAAGGGCTTAACATTCTTGAAATTACTTTTCTTATTTTTGGTCAAAATTCTTTTACTTTTATTATAAAGCTTGTTGATTTGGTTCTCCCATGTGCCTTTGTTTCTGGGGTTTGCCCTGCACTTGTTCCTACAGGGTACAGGTGCATCTATGCAGCTGTTTATATGCTAACATCATGTGGTGGTGTACATTTCTGCATATTCCGTGGAATTAACTGGGTTTGGTGGGATTTGAAGCTTACCAATATATCACTCTGGAGTAGATAATTTGTCTTAAAGACATTCTAAAGGTACCTTGGGTGCAAAGAATATCGTGTTTCAGTGATAAAGATGCACAAGGAATGGTGCAAGATGCTTCCATATTAGTAAGGACAAGATCCGGGATGTTATTTCCCCCTCATGCGTACTCTGACGAATTGTTCCAGGGCTTTTGTATTGACAAGGTTCAGGAATCTCTGTGCTCTGTTCTCGGGCCCTCTGGAATTGCTATTTAACTGTAGCAATTCCAGAGGTTCCAAGCACAGAGCAATTCCAGAGGGCCCTCTGGAATTGCTATTTAACTGTACCCTCCAAACATGCTATGTCATGAATGGAGAACAGCAATAGTCATCCCTCTGCACAAAGGTGGGCCATCTACAAACCCAGGAAACTACAGACCCATAAGTCTCACTAGTCTTATATGCGAAGCCATGGAAAGAATGATCATGGAAATGGTCAATAATAGTAAACCTCCAGACACTGGACCAACCCAATTTGGTTTCATCAAGGGCAGGTCATGCCTCATGAACCTGGTAAACTTATTTGAAAAGGTCAACAAAGCAATGGATGAAGGCAAAATGGTTTATACTGCCTACCTTGAACTGGCCAAGGAATTTGACACAATACCCCACTCGGGCATTGTTGACAAACTCAGAAGGTTAGTTACAAACCCGTACGGCACCCACTCGATAGCCAACTGTCTCACAGACAAGACCCAGGAAGTAAAAATTGGGGAGTCCACCTCTACAAAAAGGCCAGTCACAAGTGGATTCCCTCAGGGATCAGTCCTTGGACCGCATCTTTTTGGCATTTACTTCTCAGAAGTCAAGGTCAATGTCAGTGGTCTCTTTCTGACTAAATTTGCAGATGATTGCAAATTAGGAGCTGTCATTGAATCTCACACTGACACAGATGTTCTCCAGGGAGGGCTGACACAAACAAACAATTGGTGTCAGAGCCAAGGACTGAAACTAAATGCCAAGAAATGCATAAAAAGTATCCTTCGGGAAGTTATCCACCCCCTGGTAGCTATCATATTGACAACACACTCCTTAGAGTTGACCCGGTAGTCAGGGACTGACAGACACATGTAGACAGTAACTAGCCTTTGACAGTTACATGTCTATGGTAGTGAGGAAATCATTCTGTGTTGCACAACTTATAAATTAAAGTATGGTATCTAGGTCCAAGGATGTCATTGTTCCTCTGTATTCGGCATTCATCAGACCTATCATTGAGTACAGTGCCCCCTTTGGTATGTACCTAACCAGGCATATCTAACAAATGAAATGTTCACAGAGGTTCCTCACTAAAAGAATACAGGGCATAAGTAAAATTTATTATGTAGACCGCCTCAAGGCCCTATCCCTGTATTCTGTCTCCTATAGGATGCTGAGGGGAGAGCTGTGACTGGCATACAGGGCACTGTCAAACTGCACTCTGATGGACCTCCTGCATATCAGCAAAACAAACAACACAAAAATTACCTATTCTAAAAACTTAAACCTGCGTCTATATCATAACATCGAAGACGCAAAATGTCAAATGCTCACAAGAGCGAAAATGCCAAAAGGCGAATTCAGTATTCCACACCCCCCGCAAAATATATATTCCAACTCCGAGATTGCACTACAGTGAGGAAAGGGCAAATATCCCAATCTTCACTGTACTGCGATCTCAAAAACAGACCTTTGACATTTCGGCACTTTCGTTCTTGTGCCGTTCGACATTTTGATTTTTTGATAACATAATATAGATCCCTTAAACCTTGCCTGTGATATAAAATAGGACTTGCTGGAGAGACAGGTATATATCCCAGAGACTACCCCATCTCTGGAACAGGCTTCTCATCCATTTGAAGCAGAGTTCCTCCCTAACCCAATTCAAGTGTAACTTGGACAGTTGAATTGAAAACAGGAAATTCATCCCTGGCATGGCATCTATGTCTCTAATGGACAACAGGCAACCTATAAATGGTTCATCTCCCAGGCCCCTGCTTGTCCATATTTCATCTCCCAAGCCCCTGCTTACACTTATCAAGGGTGCCAGAACTTGTCAGAGATTTGGGATGCATGGCTGGTCTTAAAACCCATGAACCTAGGAACCTATAAGTAGTGGTGATACAAGTTTCCCAGTTTATAGTTGGATAATTTAGATCACCTAGCAAAACGTATTTATTATTAATAATTAATACATCACTATGTACTAATATTATGCATTTTTAAGAGTGTCAGAGATGAAGAAAGGATCGCATTTTGTATAACACAGATGCTGCTTTCTCATTTCTAAGTATGTTGTGTATAAAATAACTTAGTTAAACTTTTTTCTTAGTTAAAATCTAAAGTAGGGTGTTTATTTCTTTTGGCACCTCCTCTTCTCATGGTGGTGTGGCCTAGCACATGCTCATTTATGATAACAAATATAAATGGAGCCCCTGCCTTCCTTCACAACACAACCAGATATAATGGAATTGAGACCATACATGAACTTTACAGGTTGCAATGCAGCAGCTGTTATTTAGGTATTACAGCAGTTATTTATATATAGTACAACCAAGCCATGTAGTTACTTATCAGACCAGTGCCTTGATAGAAATGTATTTGTTTGTTTATTATTTATTCACAGGGAAAGTCCTACTGGGCATGTAACCCTTTTTCTGTGAAGGACCCATAAACTGACAATGGTATACAGTAATTAGATATATGTTACATAGGACAACATTAAAACTTGCCTTACAAAGACTGTACTGATGCAGTTAGGTACACATGATCTATATGTAGCAGTATAGGACAAGTCAGCATAGTACCAAACTGCATTAGTATGCTTAAAATACGAAGTTAATGGCATATAAATGATATCATTTAGTTATAATAGTTATTATGACAAGCAGCATTTATATGTATACTTAGGATGTCAGTTAAGTAAAAAGTAGCATATTCGAGAGCAGAGGTTGTAGAATATGTGATAAATGTCATGAATTCTGACACAAAGCAAAGGAGGAAAGTATTTGTCCATTTGCATTTAAACCAAGCTGCTGAGCAAATGTTGTCCTTGTAGACCTGCAGGATGCATTTATGGACAAGGCCTGCAATTCCGAGACCCTCCTAGCAGAGGTAATAGCGACCAGAAAAGCTGTTTTCCACAATAGACATTTTAGATCAACAGTAGCGGCAGGCTCGAAAGGGGGAGAGACCAGAGCTTGAAGAACCATAGTAAGGTCCCATGGGGGGATAGGATCTTCAACTGGGGGGCATAGCAAAAAGGTGCCTTTAATAAAAGCTTTACACAGTCTAGAAGATGCCAAGGATGCAGAATTCTCGCCCACATGAAAATGAGAAATGGCAGCCAATTGAACTTTGACAGTAGAAGAACTTGCTCCGTGCTGGAAAATATCAGCTAGGAAATCAAGAATAGTGGAAATAGAAGCTGTGAAAGGATCTAAACTCCTCTGAGAGGCCCAGAAAGAAAACTGTTTCCACTTGCTGCGATAAACCTTTCGGGTTGAAGACTTATGACAGCTACCAAACTAGACTTAACTAAGGAGGAAAGTCTGGGAGTCCTAGCAATCATGGGAACCGGAGCAGCCAAGCCATGAGCTTCAGGCTGTCCAGATTCAGATGAGGCACCCCCAATGGGTGTGAAATCAGATCCTGAAAGGGATCTAGGATCCAAGGTGAAGCCAGAAGGTGAGACCAAAGGAAGGGAAACCATACCTGGCAAGGCCAGAATGGGGCAATGAGGATCACCTTGCTCCCCAGTTGACATGCTTTCTGCAGAAACCTCGGGATGAGAGGAACTGGAGGGTAAGCATACAGAAGACTGGGAGGCCAAGCATGAACTAGAGCGTCTCTGGGGGAATCCCCTGGCGGGGGGTTCAGAGCGTAAAACCTACTGCACTTCATGTTGGAAGGAGATGCGAAGAGATCGCAGCAAGGTTGACCTCACTCCCTGAAGATCTGTTCTGCTACTGACGGATTCAGAGACCACTCGTAAGGCATCAGAATGGTCCGACTTAGCCTGTCCGCAAAAGTGTTGGACCATCCCAGAATGTGCATTGCGATAAGAAAGTGACCGGTGGAGATCATCCATTCCCACACTCTCATGGCCTCGCGACAAAGAGGGTAAGATCTGGTCTCTCCCTGTTAGTTGATGTACCAGACTACTGACATGTTGTCTAAATGAATAGCAATTGCCCCCAGAGGAAGAAAGGCATGAAGGGCCTGCAACGCTAGGACTGCCCGCATCTCTAGGACATTGATATGCAAACTGGTCTCCATGGGGGACCACAGGCCTTGGACTGTCCTGCCCAAACAATGCCCCCTCCCACCCGAGTTGGGAGGCATCCGTGGTCACTGTGGCTTGGGCCGGGGCTGGAATGGTCGTCCCTCCAAAATGTCCGGAGAGCTCATTCACCATATGAGGGATGACCGACACACTTGACTTAGGTAGACAGGGTAGGTTAGTGGTAGATCCAACAGGGACCACTGAACTGCCAAAGTCCACTGAAGAATCCACATGTGTAGTCGGGCACATGGAAGGAGAGTTTTGGTCGCCGCCATCGAGCCTAGGGCCCTCAATACAGATTCCACTGTCGGGAGATGAGAATGGTAAATTAGGGAGACATGCATCCTGAGGTTTTGAACTTTCTACGAGGACAAGAGCACTTTGCCCTGGAGTGTGTCTATCCTGACACCCGTGTAGTCTATCACCTGTACAGGCTCTAGTAGAGATTTGGATGTGTTGATTGCAATACCCAAACTCAGGGCAAGTGTCAAAAAGTAGTCCCTGGTTTGGGAAAGTAGACGCCTGGTGGGAGCAGTGAAGAGCTAATTGTCCAGGTATGGATAGACCTGAATCCCCTGAAGCCTCAGGTGAGCCGCTACTATTGCCATCACTTTGGTAAACACCCTGGGGGCTGTGGTGAGACCAAAGGGTATGGCTCAAAATTGGTAATGATTTCCCCTAGCTGGAAGTGGAGTAACCTCCTGGAGTGTCTGTGCATCTTTATGTCATAGTAAGCATCCTGGAGATCTAATGAGCACATCCAGTCACTCTCTTGCAGGTACGGCATGATGGACTGTAGTGTGACCATCTAGAACTTTTCTTTGGCCACTGCCAGGTTCAGGGCAGAGAGGTCCAGAATGGGCCTTAAGTCCCCTGTTTTCTTTGGCACCAAAAAGAACCTGGGGTAGAAGCCCGATCCGGACTGATCTGGGGGGATGGTTTTGATGGCTTGTTTTCCTAGCAGCTTGGAAATTTCCTGTGCTGCTGCCTCCTTTTGCATGGGTGGAATGTCAGGGAGGTGTTTGGGAGGGGTTGGAGAACCCACGAAGGAGATAGAATATCCTCTGGATGTTATTATGGACTCCCAATCTGCTGGGTGCAAGGACAATCATTCCCCGATTGCCTCCAGAGTAGAGCAGTCAGGCAACCCCTCAGGGTTGCTGCCCGGATCTGTCCGAAAAAGGTTCTCAAGACCCAAAGTTTCTAGGACCCCCTCAGCTTCTGGGCCAGCGTCCATTCTGTCCCCCTCTGCCTCTGGGGGAAGAAGAGCCCTAAGTGTCCCAGGAATACTGAGACTTCCGGAACCACATCTTCTTTAGCCCTCTCTGGTTCTGGGAAAAGGACCTTTGAGGGTTAGAGAAGCGGATCCCGATGGCAGACAGTGTTTCTTCTCATCCTTCTCACTCTGGACTAGCATCTCCTTGACAATCTTACCAAACAGAGTTGAGCCATCATAAGGGGCATTGGCAAAGGACGCCTTAAAGGGTTCGGTAAATTGGCACAACCTGAGCCAGGCATTACACCTCATGGACATGCCGGATCCAGCCACCCTAGCTGCTCCTTCCATTGCATGGGAAAGGAGTCGCATGGATGCATTTGATACTGCTCTCAAAGTGGCCATTTTCCTGGAGAACAAAGCTTTGTCCTCCTGTGACATGGACTTGGGTGGAGACTCCTCTAGCTCCTTCATCAGGTTGTGTTGGAGTCTCGTGACATGGATCAAATAGTTCAGCACTCTTATTGAAAAGGTAGCTGAAGCATACACCCGCTTCCCTAGCCGGTCCATCATCTGAGACTCTCGGTCAGGAGGGTGGACCGAGGAACTTTCCTGAGATAGTTCCCTCCTCGTGGCTGCTGCTACCACCATGGCATCCACAGGGGAGCCCTTGGTCCAAGAAGGCCTGTCTATAGGAGGACTCAAAACCTTATCACGGAGCTTGGGGATTGGCTCCACGGTATCAGGTTCCTTCCACACCCGCAAGGTGATCAAATCCACTAAAAGATCCATGGGGGGGGGCACCCAAGATGTAGACAGACTCATCAGAGGAGGGCTTGGGGGCGGACCAACCTCCCCGCTGGCTCAGGATCTCCATGATGTCTCCAATGGAGACATCATCGGGAGGTGACCTTAGGGAGCCCTCTCCCTCATCTAAATCTGTGTCCTCGGTCAGGGACTCAGGGGAGTCCAAGTGCCTCCTCTTACACGTATGCTTGTGAGGCACATCTCCCATGGGGCTCTCTGGGGAGTGCTTGCAAGCCATCTGTTCCTCTAGGGGAAACCATCTGGGGCCCTTCAGGCATGGGCTGTCCCTCTGGTAAGACGACGGGGACCATAGACAGAGCCGAGGGGTCTGGGTGGAGCCTGAGGTCAGGGGCTTCGATTCATAGGTTCATAGATTGATACTAGGCTATCGGCCCTATGGCCTATGCAAGCCTAGCCATAACAATTCCCTGACTATTTCTTTCCACACTATTTACTTCCCTGGACCCCTGTCTAGCAGGGTGACTGATGTGATCCCCAGGGTGAATTTCCTTTCTCCCATCCAATCATCAAGATTCCTTTTGAAGAGGGCCAAAGAGGCACACTGCTTGACATGTATGGGCAAGTTTATTCCAGAGTCGGGGAGTCTCTGGGTCAGTAACCTATCCCTCCAGCATGTTTTGTTTATTGTGATGACAAGGCTTAGATCCCTGGAGCGTGTGGCTGTGAGGGATTGGGATTTCTTTAAGTGTAGCATGTCCAACAGCTCTGGGTTTGACATGGCCTTGTATGTTAAGCAGAGATCGCCTCTGAGTAGACGATATGTGACATAGTATAGCTGGAGTTTTTTAAGGCAGTCAGCATAGGGCATCTGCTTTAGGCCTGTGATTCTTTTAGTGAGGTATTTCTGCAGCCTTTCCAGTTGTTGCAGATGTCTTGAGAGGTACATACCAAACAGGGCATTGTATTCTATAATGGGTCTAATGAGGGATGAGTACAGTGTGACAATGACCTCCTTTTTTCTGGATGAAAAGCCCTTCTGATCCAATGGAGAGGACCCATTCTACCACATTGAACACCAAAGGAGAGCGGACCTCCTGTGAAGCCAATAAGGATTCCGGTCTCCCCGGGTCCGATGCGAGAATTGGAGCCGGACCCGAAGTGGCTGGAGCTCCGAGAGAGGAAACCTGGACTGACAACATCGGAGCTGATGGTAAAGGTTCCACTCCCTCGGATCCAACCCCCAGACTCTGGCTCCAAGAGCAGCTTGGATCTGAACTGGTCAGATCTGAGATGCTCCAGGCAGCTGCCGGCATCGAGGACGCGAGGACCGTCGGCGCCGACTTTCCGACCTAGGCCAACTTCAGATCCGCGAACTCCAAAGCCAAAGGTTGGATCGGAGAGGGAGTAATAGGCTGAAAAAAGGGAAGCAAGCTGCCCCCTCCCTCAGGAGGGGGGGTTGGCAAGACCCCCATCTGGATTTGTGTACGGATAAAGCGCCTCATCATCTTATCCAGATCCATGTCCGAGAGAAACCGGGTGGACCGAGACGAGGTAACAGACTCCGACCTGACTGGTCAGGGAGCTGAGGCCTGGGAGATTCAGCATGCCTCCTCCGGCTCCGGGGAGAACCATGGAGATCAGAGCCAAGGGGAGTCACGAATCGGAGCGGATTTACTGGGAGACACGAGGTCCGGAGACCTCTTCCTCTTCTCTTTCATCCTCGACTCTCTCTCCTGCTCTCTACCCCTCCTCTGCTCTGCTACCACAGGCTTAGAAGCGGCAGTTTGATTCCCAGCCTGGGAGGGAGGGAAGGCCAGAGCCAGAGAAGCAGGAGAGGCAGCCACAGCAGCCACCATGACTGAAGCCGAGGACGAGGAGGGAGGATCAGAGGCAGGAAGAAGCCCCTCAAGGGCCAACTTGGCCTTTCTGTCTTTTAAAGCCCGGGGGTTGAACCCCACACAGATGGCACAGTCAACATTAAGGTGGGCCACACCTAAACACAGTACACACAGAGTGTGGCCATCCGCTGGGGAGAGCTTATGGCCACACTCTGTGCAGCGCTTAAAAATAAGCTTTTCAGCCATACTAGGGAAAGAAAAGAAAAACTTTCTACTTAAAACTTTAGCACACACCCACTCACCACACTCTAAACTGACTAGAAGGGGGGAGGAGCACACAGACAAACTACACTATCTAACAACTACTACAAGCCAACACATGACAGCAAAGCGATGAGTGGGGAGAAAGGGTACTTACGCTAATCTAAAACGGTAAAAAAAACAACAGTTATTAAACTTACAATCCAAGAAAAATACCCTGCCAACTGGAGCTCCAGAGACATGATGCTTTCACAAATCGCGGCAAACGAGATCTGGGGATGGAAGGCTGGGTAAGGGGAGGAGTCTGGAGCTCGAAGCTGATGCTAGTAATCTTTGCCGGCTCGGATCCGATACGGATCCGTATTTCCACACATTGAAGATCAAATGAAGTAAATTACTTCAGATCAAATGTTAAGCAACCCCTTTAATACTCTATCCAAATTTTTTGGCATCCATGTGTCAAACAATAAGTAAGTTATGATCGGCAAACTACTCATAATCCTCTATAGTAAACATTCTGTTTGTTGTATTTGTATTTTACAACCTGGACTGGGCCTTCAGTTGTTTATATTTCATCAGTGCTCATCCCTGATAATCAAATTAAAGTTTTGTTCCCATCTAAAAGTAATGATGTCACTTCACATCACAAGTCTACTATTCCCTTAATTTTGAACTGAGTTTGATCCAAATAATATATTTCTGTTTATATATTAACATCTTTTACATGATTTTTCTATTCAGGTGATGCCCTTGATAGAAATTGTATTACCTCTGTTTCGTATCTGAAATTCATTGTGTGCCTTCCAGAAAAGTATGTGCCATGAACCTTCCTGCTCCCTATATGAAAGCTGCCAACAGTGCTTAAATAACAGCAAATACCTGAATCTGATAATTGCTTTTATTGTTCTCAGTTACAGCATTAGTTTGTACAAATATCAACATAGCCTGCTTATATATTTAATAACTAAACAACTGTGAAATGGTTGATTTTTAGAGACTGTGCAGTTTTTCACTTGCTTCCTGTATTGAAATTTATTGACATCTTTCAGATTTAGGCTCTAAGATTAATGAAGATTTTGCTGTCGTCTCAAAATATGTATAATAGAATAATCTTCCTGAACATAACTGTTTAAGGCAGTCCTGATTAATATGGTTATTAATACTGTTTATGTTGCTCACAATTGCATAAAAAGAAAACTGACTGCCAAATGTTTGAGGCAAATTAAATTATGACACAAGCTAATACAACCAGATTGCCATATAAGCACTTAGAAAAGATTATATTCACAGCTAGCTTGAAAGGAACAAATAATTTGTTCTGAATTTATGCATAGTAGTCTGTTCATTTTCTACAAAATTATGGCTTAATTATCATGTCACTGCTGTTGTAGTTTGCTGCCCTTTATAATAAACTAAAGGAGAAAAGAAAAATATTTAATGCTTTCAGAGTTTAAAAAGGCATATAAATTTCAGTCCTTTGAGAGTGCTGTGCTGAGGTGTAACAGAAGAATAGCGACTTGAAAAGTTTTAAATAAAAAATAAGTATACTGCAGTTAAGAAGATAGCTTTTGTCCTACAATCGAATAGGGTTGCCACCTTTTCAAATGCCCAAAGTGGGACATTTTTGGTACAAATGTCAGATTTTGCAAGGCAAAACATACCCACGGCCAGTACAAAGGACAAAACTTCATTTTTTTGCCTAAATAAAGGCTTATTCTTGTAGCATTTTAGTTGCTTATTCTGTTTCTTATAACATTTAGGTGCTTCAGATACAGAATAACTGTTTTATGCAACTATTACATAAAATATAAGAAATATTTTTGTCCTAAAATCTAAGGACATTTCCATTTTTTTCAATTTTTTTGCAGGACAGAACTGCCCAAAGAGGGACTGTCCCTCACAAAGTGGTACAGGTGGTAACCCTAACAATGGAATGCAAGAAGCACTGTAAAAAAAACTGAAGTTTGCTTCATTAAAACCTTTTGTGTACAATATTAAAGTGAAAATAAAACTCAGAATTCTATTTGATCTTTCAGATTTTTATGAATGTTATAGTACTTGTGTTAACATGTTGTGTAATGCAGAATACAGATGGATTTGGAAATGTTGATCAGAACTGTTTTTAGTGACGGATGATATTTATTTTTTGTTGAGTGAAACTAATAAGTAACATGCAAGTATTTGCTCCTCTGCCTCTCACACTAAAAGTATAATAATCTTCGATGTCACTAGGCATATAATACTCCAAACTAGACCAGAACAGATATGTTTCAATAAAGATGGTATTGATAAATGGACTCTCAAGGGGGGGGCTAATGGAATTGCAGCTCCGGACACACATGACTGAAATAAGCTGTGCTGCTTCTATTCTCACTTCAGTCTGAAATCCCATTCTGTTGTCATACCAAATAAATAGGTCTCCTATAAGGTTCAAATGCAGGCCCATAGGCCTGTAATCCAGCACTGCACCTCTGGGTTTCACAGTTCACAGTATATAAAGCTGCTGCACCGGTATAAAAATGTAGATGCAGGATTGGCGTTGGTCTGTGTGGAGAGGACAAAGTGAAAAAGAATGTCGTCAAGCACTGTCATCCCACTGACATGATTTTATCCCCATCCTGTCTGTGGTACTGTTGAATCAGCATTTTTGGGGGGTGGTACACAGTACTCATAGCTGAAAGGGGTTGCCAGACCACTTACCTGGTTAACAAATAAGTGATGAACAGAGGACCTGTGTAGCACCCCAAGACTACTCAGGAAACATTATAATGAGCTGCAGCAGTAATTATGTTGTAAAGCTGTTGTTTATACAAACAAGCTTTGTGTGAATAAGGAATGCTGCATAGAAGTGGGTGCTGAGGTTGGTGACCCAGCTAAGCATAGGTGGGATTTCAGTGCTGAAGACAGGTGCTACGGGGGTGAAGATTAATGTATTTTTCTCAACAGCTACCAGGTTATATGGGAACTGGAAGAAGGCAACTATGTTTTATTGAACAACTGCTACGAGTAAATGGCGTGTGCTGTATCTTATCTAAAAAAAAAAAACTACTAAAGAATACATGCTTTGAGGAGGGTTGTTATATTTTACTCTGCCATGACTTATGTTGCTAAAATAAAATACTGACTTTTGATTTTAAGTCAGACGGAATTATATCAGGAGTAAAAAAAAAAAAAAGCCAGTTGCCAACTGCTTATCATTCAGTCTGAGACTGTAGCAGATCCTGCTTGAATTTTTTTTGTTTAATAGTTACCACATGTGTATGCAGGCTTTCTGTTTGTAAACTTTAAATCATTACCTTCTGGGCTATTCTTAAGGGAATATTTCCAGGTGCAGGTCAGGCACCTACCTGAGTTACATGAGCATGTTAAGATACAAAATACTCCGTTTAAGGCTCACCTCTTGTACCTTTATATAAATCTGGTAGTTCAGGGCTGGGAATTCAGCTAGCCATAACCTACTGAAACCGTACCACAGAGAGGTTTACATTTTTTCCTAATTAGCCACTGCTTTTAGAAAAATGACCCCTAACGCCTTCACCATTATGTAATCACAATAATTTGTATGATGGGTGTGTGGGTCATTGTGGGAATTAATCTATCATCTCCTCCAGATAGAATATTTGGTCCTTCTAGCTATACCCATAGTACCAAACCTAGCCTGTCAGGAATGCATTTCAGATTAACTCACATAATGTAAGAGATTACTGCTTTTATTAATTAGGAAGTGAGCAAAAGTTAGTCTATCTTTGTAAATGTATTCCAGGAATGACAATAATTCAGGGAGACATTTCTAACTGTAAGTTTGTAAGGATGTGTGTGTGTGTGTGTGTGTGTGTGTGTGTGTGTGTGTGTGTGTGTGTGTGTGTGTGTGTGTGTGTGTGTGTGTGTGTGTGTGTGTGTGTGTGTGTGTGTGTGTGTGTGTGTGTGTGTGTGTGTGTGTGTGTGTGTGTGTGTGTGTGTGTGTGTGTGTGTGTGTGTGTGTGTGTGTGTGTGTGTGTGTGTGTGTGTGTGTGTGTGTGTGTGATCACCTGCAGAAGATACCAGTTTTAAATTCCAACATTATTGGGATGGTTATGCTGTGTATGGGAGTAATGACATTTTTAACAGTGAATATGTAGGAGATACATATGTAATTACAGGATGAGGATATTAGTTTTACATCTGACATAGTCAGGGATGGAAATTCTGTGGAGAGAGGCATCTTATGACTGCCTGTAAATAAACACTGCTAAGGATTAGTGTGCAGTGGGGTTGTTACTTATTGGTATGACTGTACATGGGTGAGAGTGTGCTGAAGGCTGAGTACAGATAATATATGGGTAGTGACAGGGATAGACGAGGACTGGATAGCAAGTTTGTTTATGTCACTCATAAATCACAATCAGAATATGTGTACATGTAACTCATAAATCACAAACAGAATGTGTGTGCGTGTGTGTGTGTGTGGGGGGGTCATATAGATACCTATTTTTTTCCTTTGTGTAGTTCCTGAAAGTCATTTTAAGACTCATTTGCAGATGTTGTTTAGTATATAAATGTTGTTCCACCTAATAGTGACACTAGCTGTAATCACTTGTTCTACTGCATCTGTCTTCCAGTTAATGCAGAGGATTAAGGTCATGCTGTGCTTTTTGTAGTCCCACGTTTGATTCTCCCGCCCACCATTTGCCTGCTGTACGACTCTAAGTAAGTCACTTAATCAGACAGTTCTCTGGGATGATTGGAAAATCGGATTAGGCTCCTCAGTGGTCTCTTGAACTGCAGACCATGATTTTATCTGGTATAGGTTATAAGAGAATGACAGTGTTTGATAAGTTTTAAATGGTTAAATGCGGTAACAAGATCCTTTGTGTGCTGATAAATGTTTTTGAGAATATTTTTCTGTAAAGACAATGTTAGTTATTACAGTTTGAATAATTCATGACAGATACTGGCAATTAAAATCCGCTGTTTAGAGGAGTTTGGCCTTCAGACTCAAATATCACAACTTACATTCTCATTTACCTGATTACCACTGTGATTTCACACATTAACTTATTTTTGTCATTCAGTGATGCTTACTATTATTCACTGCATGTGGACTCTAGTCCAAATGACAGGAAACAGAACTCTGTTTTTAGTTGAGTGTCATACTATGCCTGTATAAGAGGGAATTCAGAACCAAGGACAGACTGACTTAGAGGGTTTAGTTAGCCATTAAAAGGATATATTTGAAAATAATGCATTTTGAGTATCTAATGTGCTAGAAGTGCAATAACTTACTAATGTCATCGACAAATTTTTGCTACGTCATTGTGGTCTTAGGGTGCTAATGTATAGGATCAGGCTGTCCATATGAAATGTGACCAGCGTGAAAAGAGAGCGAGATTATAGTGATCCATTTCTGCATCTGTACTGGAGAACCATAATATAGGGTTGCAGTACAGATTTAACCATAATAACTAATTTCCTTTTAATAAGTTTATAGGTAGTTACTAAGAAAGTAGTCCAAGATACCATTTAGGAGAATAACCCAAATTATCAAAGCATTGCATGGGTAAGTGACTTGCTCTGTACCCAACTGAAGTATATCTCATTGGCAGTTCATTGCCTTAATCCTCTGCATTTCAACTGCCAGACATGTGAGAATGACCCTTCGAGTCCCAAGCAACAAACTTTTTTGTCCAGATTCTCCATAATATTTCACTTATTATTAGATCCCACTACTCTTTAGACAAATAACACTTGTTCAGGAAACGGGTACAATATTCCCAAGTTAAGGAGCAGCATGTAGCCTTCACTAATTTGGTAAACTGCAGAGCAGAATAAGAAGTAGACTGAGGCCTTTGTTTGGGACAGTGCTTGTAATAATGTGGGGAATGGAGAATGGTAAGACAAGTTCAGCACAATGGGTTTTTGTCAGAAGGATGAGGCGAATGGTGCTGCTGCTGTGGCTACCAACTTGTAGTTGACATAGAACCTTTAATAAAATATCTTGACAGTTTACAAGCTGTCATTATGTGATAATGTTCTTTTTTAAGGTGGTGCCTACCTTACAGTTTGACAGCATGCAAGCTGTGTACCCCAGCAGAGCTATAACAAGGGAACACTGGCACCCTGTGCAACAGCATCCATTTTGCACTCCAAACCTGTCTATTAAGCGATATCACTCATGATCACTTAATAACAGCTTCTAACCTCTCAAATGAAAAGAAGAAAACGTTCATAGTTTAGAAGTTGTCAATAAGTTATCATGATTGGCCAATAATTTAATAGACAGACATGGGATGCAAAATGAATGTTATAGCCCAAGGTGACTGTTTCCCTTGTTACAGCTCTGTTGAGATGATGTTCTTGTATGGCTAGAATGACAAATGTGTTATTTTTCTGTTTAGGCATTTGGGCGTAATGAAATGTATTATGTAGTCAGTAAGTTCAAGCCTTTTCTTTTTCAAGAATTCTGTTTCTCCTATAGAATGTCTTAATTTATGGGACCCTTACAGCTACTTGACCCCTAGGAACTTGAAGCTATGGGCTCAAGTGGCTGCTTCTTCATATGCACATCTGTCTGAGTAGCTGCTTGATGAGCTCAAAACATGAGTTTGGGGACATAGCTACTGCAGAGGTTGGATGCCATCAAGGTCTCATCGCAGAACTGGTGACTGGGGAAGGGAAATGAGGAGAGAGGCTTCAGGTTTAGGGGCTGATTGAGAGTTGGCTAGTTGGCTCAGAGTTAAGGTTAGGAAGCAAAGGGGAATTGGCTCAGATTTAGGGTTAATGAGTTCTTTTTATGGTTAGGATCAGGGTTCTGGGAGGGATAGTTCGGTTAGCAGTAGTGCACCGGCATTGGGGTTGTAGGAGTTAACACCCTTGCCAATACGAGCCAGTAGCAGCAGGGGAGTGTGTTGGGAGCTTATGATACATGAGCACTTGTAGTAGACCCTTAATTCACTTTTTTAGAGTGGAAATGGAAGAGACTGTAACTGAATCCCCCATAGTTGTATAAATGAGAGAGTAATCTGAATATTTTTATAAAAAGAATTTAAAACTTTAGGCATGTCAGCTCTAGATTTTGGGTTAAGTCTACTTTTTTGACTGAGAACTATTTCCATGAGGCCACTTTTCAGACTTGCCCTTTATTCTGAGAAGAACATTAAAGAACACACCATACCTTTCTGTCCTATGAGCATGTAAGTTGCTTCTTCTGGCTGCAGAGAGGCAGTACCACATTTCTCTGTTCACTTTGACTGTCAGATACCAGGTAGGTTTATTTGTTGTAAATAAGGCTGGCATCCATCCTAACATGAAATGCATTCATTTCCTTTCCCAAGTTGTGTGCCTAGTCAGAGATGCTTTCCATAACCAAGCATCCCTCTGTTTCTGTATGTCTGTCTGTCTCTTTCCTTCTCGCTTTTGCATACCTGCCACCAATCTCTGACTGCTGTTCCAACATATGCCCACTGCACATTCTGCCCAACTTACTGCAGACATTGTATGTGGTTAGGTACTCTGAAGCATGATAGACCAGGGCAGTAACAGCTTGAATGATGAAGTGTGGTCACCATCCTGCCCATGCTGCCCTAGGTTGGCGACATTCTATTTTTTTATTTATTTCAGTTTGTTTATTGGAGTAGAGCACTGATCTACGTGGACCAATTTCAGGCTCATCCTGAAATAATACAAAGAAGAAGAAACAATCTACAGTAACAGAGTAATAATGGAAAGCAAATGAAAATAATTAGAAAAAGACAAAAATGTGAAGGTAAATATGATTGTAGAAAACAGTATGAGCAAGACATAAGGATACGCAAGCAGTGTGATTTATTTTTTCAACATCTTTTGGTCTTTCATGAAGTACTAATGTTCTTGCAATCGCCGTGAATGGTTGCTATTGTTTTACTCCAGAATGGGATAACAGACATTTTGATTTTTTGTTAATTCAAGGTTTCTTTCCTTCTTAACAAGAAACAAATTTACAAAAATAACAGCAAAAAGTATAGGATATCCAAATAATGTGGGGAAGGAATGAGACCTGGAGGATACGGAGGAAAAGTGAATGAAAATTCTAAGGAAGATTGAGGGTGTAGTAACAGATGCAGAGAGGAAGGATAGCAAGTGAGTGAGAAATATGTGAGAGATATACTAAGACATGTATGTAGCACGCACACACACACACACACACACACACACACACACACACACACACACACACACACACACACACACACACACACACACACACACCTATGAGTGGGTATGCATATTCATAAGCACTGAGCTTCTGCAGTACATTTCCAAGAAGCAGTCAGTAATTCTTCTCTTAGAAGAGTGTGTTTCATCAGAATACCAAAGTATTTTTTCCACCTCAGCCCTTTGCTGCATAAGGTCTGCTAGCTGCCAAGTCAGTTTTGAAGTCTGGACTGCTACTACCATGGATTGATAGCCTGCTTCTGCATTAGTAGGCCATGTAACCTATTTTTAATTTGTATTCTATTTGTTTATTCCACAGGAAAGTATAGAGAATTATGAAAGTCTTTTTTCTGGTGCTGCTTGAGTATTAGAAGTGTTTGTGCTCTTTACATTTCTCAGTTAAATAAGTGATGTGGGTGTTTAATAACCAGATTCTCAGGCAGAAGAGGCATATTTAGCAAATGAGCAGCGCAAGCTTCGTGCTCTGAACCAAATTTCTTGCCATCTGTGTATATGTGCAGGCATACACGTGCTTATGTAAATATGCATATAGACAGACAGATACATGTAGCCACATGGTTTTGTGGCTTGCAGAATGTTTCACAAATGTATACTTTAATTAATATCAAACATCTAAAGGTGGGGCTGTGATTTGCATTGCATGCAGACAAGGCAGAACTTTTTTCCTACTTAATTTTCCAAATGTCTGATCTGTGTGTTTGAATTAAAGTTTAATAGTGAAGCAGAAGCATTTCTTTCACTTTGACATAGCCATGCTGTGCTGCCTTGATGTTCTGCGGCAACAGCATTTCTCAGTGGTCTGCTTTCCTTGACTTTGATGCTTATCTCATTTGCAGGTGAGCGCCCCTACCAGTGCCCCTACTGTGACAAGGCTTTCAGTAAGAATGACGGATTAAAGATGCACATAAGGACACACACAAGGGTAAGAGTGGATCCGCTTTCAATAACATTACTCAGACAAGGCTGTCAGTGAAAAGTGGTCTGACTACTTCAACTCAAGTCGATGGCCTATGCTGGGATACTGCCATATATCATGACAGACGGTTTGTTTTGCTTTTCACTTGTTTAAGTAATTCCTTTGCTTACATTTATGTCAGCATTTATACCTGCATTATCCAGTTGCTTATGAGTCATGCATCCTGAAATTTGTCTTCTAGGTTTTGTTCTCATATTCACAAAATCTTTTTTCTATTTTTTTTAATATAGTATGTATTTGTTTGGGTGAGCAGTATAAAGGACAACAGCAGCTGTCAAACTATATGAGCAGAAAGTGCCACATAATTATGTGTTACAAAGAAACACAGCATGGCATTGATTGGCATAAACAAAAACAATTAAAAATGTCCCCCCAAAGTATTTATTTTTTCAACATGTTTTGGTCTTTCATGAAGTACTAATATCCTTGCAATCACTGTGAGTGGTTGCTATTGTTTTATTATTTATTTTACTTTAAAATGGGATGGTGGGAACGGACATTTTGATTTTTTGTCAATTGAAGGTTTCTTTCCTTCTCAGTAAGATGCTATTGTTCTTGTTATGTATCTCATTGTCCTGCCTTGTTGATTTAGCCCTGTAGTACAGTAAAGTCAAGCTTGAGCAGCACTTGAGATGTATATAATTGTTTTCTTGTTGAATTATGTCTTTTTATATTTCATGTTGCTAGTTTATATTCCATTTTATGTCTCCTTTTTTGTTTCAGCAAGTAATAATACTCAGGTTTCTTACTTTTCTGAACTTGACTGAGCAGAAAAGATACATGAGATGTACACAAGCAGGAATAATTAGCTCCATTTTGACATTTTTTTTTGCTACCTTGCCAGTAGTCATCTAGTCTTTTAGTAATTATGTCCACATTTGTTCCCACAAAGAGCAAGAGTTGGACTGGTAGATTCAGCCACTGTCACATTGTGTCTGGTTGGTGCTTACTGTGTTTGACCTACTCATTAGACCCTTTCCTAGGCATACTCTCGACCTCACACAATGCCCTGTTTCCATAAACACACACATCTCTACATATAAAAACTAAAGAACAAAACCCAAGAAGGTGCCTCTGCACCAGATACTAAAATGTTTAATAAATGTTTAGGGCTTTTGTTCTCCACATATAACAGAACTTCATCAGAACATATAAAAATACATCAGCTTTCTGTTTAAATAACTTTTTAAACAAATCACATAAAATTCATCCAATAACAAGGATAATAGGAGGCTGGAGCATAGGAGATTATTGAGCTGTCGACCCTGAGGTCATTTTAAGCCTAGCCATTTCAATCCAATGTAATACCATAGAAATGCTGGTCAGTACCCAAGATTGCATTTAGTGATGACTAGCCATGTCCAGGAGGGTTGTCGACTATATCCCTGGTAAGAATTTACTGTGCCCCATCCACTTGTCCAGGTCCTTTTGAACAGTGTCATAGCCTGTTTCAAAGATGCGTCAGTCGCTGGGAGATAAATCTGTCCCTCCAGGACATCCTTTTTAAGTCCCAGGCCACATTTAGGCCCCTGGAATGGGTAACCCTAGTTCCATTTGATTTATGAATATGCAGCAAGTTCATTAGGTTTGAGTCTTGGATTGCTCTGTAGGCCAAGCATAAGCGTCACCTAAGAAGTCTGTACGATGCAGAGAATAGTGACAGGGACTTTAGTTGGTCTGTGTAAGCACATGGTGGAGCCCTTTGATTGTCTTTGTTAGGAACCTCTGAGGTCTCTCTAATTGCTCCAGGTGCTTCATACGGTACATGCCAAATAGGACTTTATACTCAATTATGGCCCAGATAAGTGCAGAGTATGGGGGGGGGGGCTATAACTTCTTTTGCTCCCGAGGCAATGCGTTTACTAATCAAGTGTGCTAAGTAGAAAGCTTTCTGTACTACAGTAGACACATGGTGGTCGAAGTTAAGGTCACAGTCAGCTTGTGATCCCAGATCCCTTACCACCTCATGGGTACTTAAGGTATTGTTGTTGATATGATAGTATGATGGGACATTGTTTGAGCCAAAGGGAATGATGATGCATTTCTTTGCATTGAGTTTGAGACTGTAACTAATACACCAGTCGATGGTCTGCGTGAAACCCTCCTGGAGTATACTGACATCATTTGGGGATTCAGTGATTGCACCTAAGTTTGCAGTCGTCTGCAAACTTGGTCAGCCACAACCCCTTAGTATTGACCTAAACTTCTGAAACATATATACCAAAGAGTAGGGAGGCCCAGCACTGACCCCTGTGGCTCCCCACTGGTGACAGGTCTGCTGGTTGATGTGGAGTCACCCACGTTGATAGTGTGTGTCCGGTTTGTGAGCCAATTGGCAACCCATCTTAAAACAAAGTGGTTTACATTCAGTTTACTAAGTTTATTGGTAATGCCTGAATGTGGGATTGTGTCGAAAGGTTTTACCAGGTCTAGATATGCTGTGTGCACACGTCTGCTCTTTTCAGTGGCCTTGGTCACATTTTCAAAGAAATCCACCAGCTTTAACAGGTAGGATCTGCCCTTCATAAATGGGTAGGAACCAGGGTTTGGAGGTCACCTATGTCTTTATTTGTGATGTCCATAGTGATAAGTTCCATGGCCTTACAGATGAGGTTGGTCAGGTTTATGTGGCTGTAATTCCCCGTAGCCACCTTTGTGGAGGGGAATAACTGTAGCTGTTCTCCATTTCACAAGAACAAAGCCTGTGCTTAAGCTGTGATTGAAAAGGGTACTTAGTGGTGATGCTAGTTCATGTTTTAGCCTGTTTAGAAAACAGCTTGGGATGTCATCTGGTCCCATAGAGGCTGTGTTTTTTGCCTTGGTCAAGGCTTTGCAGATCTGCTCTTCAGATATGTGGGGGGGGGGGGTTAGGGGAAGGTTTGTTGTAAGTTAAAAGGGGATAAGGGAGTGAAATGTTTGCCAAACCTATCCGCTAGCAGGTTTGCTATCTCTGTGGAGCCAGTGTGTGTGGCCATTGGGCACTATTTCTGCACATGCTTGGGTCGTACCCTTTAGGTTACTTAACATGGCTGTAAAAGGACTCATGGTTATCCTTAGCTGTACTTGTTAAGTTTCTCTCAAAGGAGGCCTTGGAGGATTTGACAAGTTGTCTTATTTGCCTGTTGAGGCTCAGAAGGGTGCTTCTCCATTGTTGAGACCTTCCCTTTGTTTTCTTGGGCAGCAACTTTTTACATGTATTGAAAAGTTTTTGATGCTGGATGTCCACCATGGCAGCTTGTTTTTACTTGGGGTTCTGACTTTGATTCTTTCTGGTATGGCCAAATTTATACACTTATCCAAGTGATTGTACAGGGCTTTAGTGTAAGCTTCAGCATAGTTACCACTTCCAGCTTGAGGTAGGGCTTGGAATGCATTTATACCTTTACCTAGGAGGGTATAGTTTGCCTTGATGAAGTTTTTTAGTCTGATTTCTCCCTTTGTGAGTTCTAGTGTTAGTGCCAGCTTGAAGGTGACTGATCTGTGGTCAGTTTTAACTGATGAGGGTCCGGCAGTTGCAGCAGTGCATCTGTTTGACATGGTGAGGACCATCTCCAGAATGTTTGTTCCCTTTGTTGGGGCGTGGACAATTTGTTCCAGGGCATTTGAATTAACAAAGTCAAGGAACTTTTGCTCTAGCGATATAAACACATATCTGGTAAAACTCATTAAAATATCAAAATAATTGTTTAAAAACAGTGTTTATATCATATCATCCTAAGAAACATTGTAAAATCATATTTTAGCTGTCTTCATTTGTAATGTACAGCTTATAGAAATTATTTATTCCTAGAAATCAGTTGCATTTAATATCTGCCAGTATAATTCATTATACATTAACCTATTCCCCGAGTTGCCTCCCCTGTGAGATCTGAGGACTTTTTCCAGTACAAAAAAATACACATTTTTTTAAACTTCTACAACTTTCTGCATCTTTACATAAAGCATTTTTTCATCCTTCTTTTTAATTGCATAAATATGTTCACAGATTCTTCTCTTAAGGGCTTTTTCTAGTACTGGCTTCAGATGATATGTTAAACTGAGGACCCATCTCTCTAAGTTAATGGATACAAAAGATGCCAGGGAACTTCTTGAAAAGATTAGGGAATGTTCCCTGGTACCTTGACCAAATTTACCTTAGTCAGTATGAATACCTCCTTGAGCTTCCTCTGCAAAAAAGGGCATTGGCCTAAAGGGACTAACCAAGTCCACAAAGTGTAAATCAACAATTTAGCACTAGAGTTAGCCGTACACCATAATATCACAGAACATCATCATTGTGTTGCACAAGGTGTGCTGCTTTGCTATGGTTTTTAAGTCTTTGTATATGTGAGAGTTGATTAGTGTATCACCTGCCACTTCTGTTGTTTGCCTTTCCTCTCCTGCTGTTTGCATGTAGTGGCTATCATATCCGTATCAGGTGTATATGTAGAGCTATCCAGGTGGAGTTACAGTGATGCCGAGTGCCTCATTCATGAATAGCTCAGGTACATCATGTTAAGGTATTGCATTTCCAAATGATTACAAGTAGCAGTGAAAGTGCTGTCATGTAGACACACGCATTAACTGAGCCAATGATAAACATTTAAAATTATACTTTGGGAATGGGACATGAGAAATGAACTGCCTTTGACTGAAGCCCGTTAATTAAGACTAAATATTTTGAATGCAATATGAGGGTTACCCAAGTCATGTGCTATTTTACTGAAATTAATGCAAGGGCTGGAAATAGGGTGTACCCTAGAAATGACCACATTATTATAAAATGGCTGATATGAAGGGGCACCCTTAGATGTGAATGCGTTTGATTTAAACTAGGTAAACAGGTGAGATACAGCAATTTAATGTAATTATATAAAAGAGGAGACATAAGGAAGGGGTCATTTCTAGAGATGCATTCAGTTAATTAATTACTAACACTGAGATGTATTACATGTTTGATCAGATGTAGACATGAGCAGTTAGTTTCTTTCTTTTGAGTGAGGTGATATGGTGAATACGCTGTATCTGTTTTAGATATGCAAGCTATGTGAGGTGGGAGAGGGACCACCCCAAGACATGAACAAATATTTAATAATTTTAAAGAGTGGTAAGTGTAAAGGTAACTATCCTAGACATAAGCATTCAATTTTATTTATTTATTTATTTATTTATTGACATTTGTTAACCAGGTTAGTCCAGCTGAGCCAGGGGCCCATTTTCAGTGGAGACCCGAGGTGAAAATCTAATACAAGTAATTATGATATTTACAAAATATTAAAGTAGGGTCACAGAAATATAATTTGTGCACAGCAGTACAATGCATGGGTAAAATAACAGTTAACAAGTACAATTTCCAAAATTTGAGAAACAACAGTATATAGCATAGGCCAAATAACAATTAAAAGGTTTACATGATACTACACTAATGAGTACAATATGAATACAGTTTGCTAGAACAAGTACAAGGAGGAAGAAGAGTTGATGGGGAAAAGCAGAAAGATGAGACGAGAGGAGACTAGTTCAAGTGGGGGTTTGACAAGGGCATGACCAAGTCATCAGGAGAAAAAGTTTAAGTTCTTTCTTAAACAGGTATTTATGCTGAATGCTTCTTATGCTGAGAGGGAGTGAGTTCCAAGCATGGGCTACAGAGCATTTGTAGAGGGTCTTACCAATGTTTTTGTTGGGTTTGTATAACTGAAGGAGGTGTTTACTGGCAGTATGGAGGTGACAAGAGGGGGTTATAGAAGGAGACTAAACTGGAGATGGAGGGACAGGATGAGTGTTCATATAGGATAGAGTGTGCAGTATGTAGCTGGGGTATAAGTAGCTGTTTGGAGAATTCTGGCCATTGGAGTGACTTAAGGGTAAGACAGTGGTGAGATTTGTAAGGAAGGTTGGCGGCAAATCTGACAGTTTTGTTATAAGTTTGCTCTAGTTTGGTAATAAGAGATGTTTGAACATGAGTAAGGACAGGCGCAGCATAAAGAAGGCAGGGTAGGAGTAGGGCCTGAGTGAGGGAAGGTTTGGAGGAGGTGACAGAAATTTCTGATTACGAAAGAGAAGTACAAGTTTCTGGTGGGTCTTTTTTATACTTTGTTGAATATGAATATCAAATTTTAATTCATCGTCAATGATAACTCCAAGTAGTTTAGTATAGGGTTCAGGTTTAATAATGGCGTTGTTGAGAGAGGATATAAAGAAAGAGGCTTTGTGCTGAGCAAGTGTTTTAGGGAGGAAGAGGAGGAGTGTTTTTTGTTTTTGGATTTAATATGAATTGGTTATCAGAGAGCCAGGTTTCAACAAAGGAAAAGGTTTTTGATTGCACGCTAGTAGATCAGGGATGCTGTGTACAGAGGTAATGAGGGTGGAGTCATCAGCATACTGTAGAAGTGTAGAGAGGTTAGTAGCAGAGTGAAGTTTATTAATGAATATATTAAACAGGAAAGGGCCCAGAATTGATCCTTGGGGAACTCCAGTATTAACAGGGAAGAATGGAGGAGAACAATTTGCCAGCGGACAGATTGCTGCCTGCCAGAGAGATAGCTAGAGAACCAATTGATGGAGGAGGTAGAGAGATGTAGGTCTGAGAGTTTAGTTAGAAGTTTAGAATGAGAGACAGTATCAGATGCCTTTGAAAGATCAAGGAAAAGACTGGAGATGAGGAGTTTATTGTCACGGGCTTCAGCTGTTATTTGGGTAAATGACAGTAATGCAGTAGAAGTGCTATGGTGGGGCCTAAAGCCATGTTGGATAGGCGTGAGGAGATTGTTATAGAGAAGGTGTTTGAGTAGCTGAACATGGATGCACTTTTCCAAGATTTTGGATAGGGGGGATAGGATAGCAACTGGTCTAAAGTTAGAGGGATCTGTAGAGTTGCTGCCTTTGTGAAGAGGGATAGTATAGAAGGATTTCCAAGTGTCAGGGAACAGGACTTCTGAGATGGAACTGTTAATAAGAATAGAGACAGGGCAGGCGATGGATTGTGCAGCTATTTTTAAGAAATGAGGGGGTAGTTGGTCTGCTGAGGGAGAGCAGAGTTTTTGTTTATTTATTTATTGCATTTGTTTACTGGGAAAGTCCACTGGGCAAAGTGTGCCCATTTTCAGTGGAGGCCCAGAGAGAAAAGCTCCATACATACAAGGAAACTTGCTCCGCTCCTTGTTAAGGATAGATTTAGTTGTAGTAATTGGGACTGGTTGGAAAGAAAAAGCATTGAGGAGAGTTTTGTTATGGAGTAGTGGAGATGCTGAATGAGATGTACTGCTTTGTGTATTAAGTGTGAGGTTTTGAATAGTTTCTATGAAATAATTGTTAAGGTGGGAGACAGTTTCAGAAGCAATGTTGTTTGGAAAGGGGTTGGGAGTAGTGGGGTTACCTGAGTGGAGTAGGTTGCTGATGCTGGTCCAGAACTTTTGTGGATTTTTGTGTACACATATGCTTTTTTAATTAAAAAAAAAAAAAAAAAACATAGATGAGAGCTAGGGTTTATCCCAGACAACAGCACTTCATTTTATTTTACATATGGGTTGGGGCGGAGGTGTTCTTATACTGTGACATTAAGTTTAAGATGGTGCACTTTGCATATTATTTGGAAGAGCAAGCTAAAACAAGAAACAGAAGCTTTTTATCTGCCACTAGGGACATTGCAGCGTTTATTCATTCATTCATTGTTTGCTCTACTTACCCAGGTCCATGACAGTCAGTTCATGTAGTACACATGGAACAATTCATTGAGTTTAATGTTTAGAAATATCATCTAATGTTTTCATGCTCATCAGTTTGGGTATAATCATGTACAATGCTGATGTCCTTGGATGCGTTCCTAGTGACACTTTGATTTAACGTTCACTCATGCTTTGTAGTGTGTGCACAGTAAAAACAGTACAATGCATAGGTAAAATAATAGTAAACAAGTCAGGCCAGCAGTGAGAAAAAGTAGTACTATCTCCTTTACCATCATATCAGGTAAGAAAAGTTGAACATGCAGGGTCCCCACATTGTATTGGTATATCTCCACATTCTCTGCTTTTGTAAACTGAATGTGCTATAAACAACATTATCTGACATCTTCTGTCGCACTGTGCAAATCTGTTGAAGCATCTGAAATGTCTAGTGTAGTATATATTAGTAGATCTATAGTGAACTGCCAGAAATATAGCATGCATACTGTGTGGACTTTAATTCAGTTATGAACATCTTTATGACATGCATAATAAAAATGATAGATTACAGGTATATATTACTGTCCACGAACCATCCATATGCATCTTTCTTTTTGTTATCTTTGTTAGTACTGCCATGTCCCAGCTGCACCAGCATTGTGTGCTAGATAGCTTGTTGTGACGTAAACAAAGGATTCTGCATTATAAAGCCACCAGAAGAAGCAAGTGAAACATGACAGAGTACATGTCTAAAGCTCTGAAAGATGTCTTGCAAGTCACTCTTGAGCTGTCTCCTTACTTCCTCCCTTCTTGTTTCTGTCTCTCCTACCTCTTTGTTTCTAACCATTCATTCGAAGTAAAACATTTTCAAATCTCGTTTCAGGAGAAATACTTTCTGCTGTACAGAATGTATAACATTCAGTAATTAAGGGGCAGTGGACAGTAGATTCATTCTCCCTGAAATTGATGGTCTCTCTGGGTGTTCTGTATTCCTCTTCTTCTTTTGGTCATAGAATAGCTAAGGATTATTGTAAACATTCCCTAGTGCTCCAAAATATGTTGTTTCTTGGTTCCACAATATTTTCAACCCAGGGACAGGTCCAGGTAGCTCCATGGTATGGAAGAATGTAGCCCTGACTGCACCCTTTTCAAACAGTGTTGGATTAACTGTCCATGCAGTGGAGGAGCTGGTTGGAGAGGAATGAAAGTGAGTATCCAATAATGGTTGCCACATCCAAGGAAGGTGATGGTGTAGTCATACTACAAGAGTACACACACTCTGTGGCAAGGCCCATAACTCTGTTATGTGAACAAACTTTGAAGGCCTGATCTCAGCCAAGAAGGGCTCCACACTGTAGTTAAGCTTTGCCAATTTACAGAAACATGCATCTACTCTGGAACTGGTATTACAGAACCTAGAATCATTATAGGTGACAAAAATGAGAAAAGTAGAAGCTTTGCAGAAAATTTCTACCCCTTAGCCAGCTGCTGGGTTCCTGCCTCTTCTATCTAGTTCAGCTGGTATCCTGGCATCCTTCATTGTTGTGAGAATGGAAGAAACAACTGGAATGCTTGAAGAAGAGGCTTCACATTCACAGAGAGAGGCAATAACAGAATTAATGAACAAGCTGTAATGTGCACCTTTGAAAAGATTGCTTTTGCTTCAGTGTTTTGTAGCTACAACAGTATTTATTTTGCTGTTATGACAAAAAAAAAAAGAGAGAGAGAAAAGAAAACAACAAGGTAAAAGAGATTCACCATCTGATCTGATGTAGTTGCTAGTCCAGCTCCTGAGATGATTCCCTGAGATGATTCCTGTAAAAGGCTGTCCTACTTACAGGAGACATTTGGTTACCCTTGGTCTGTCCTATTCATTTGCCAATTATACCTGTGCTCCCCTCTTCCATTCTTTCATGCTTTCATATTCTAACTAAAAGCAGTACCCTAGCTCAACATAAGTTTATTAAGCAGCTCCTAAGGGGAATCTTCCATTTTACACTTCCCACTATGGGCCTTTTATCTACCTTGTTCCTTCCACCCATTCCTCACTTCCATTGCTAACATGTCATCATCATTTGTGATGGCTTGCTCAAAAAGACATGGTGTTTTTTGTCCTTGATGGCACTCTTTCTGGTGGCTGTAAGCTTGGTGTGTTAGATTTTGGATGTCTCCAATCTGTTGTGTAAGACCCAGGAATCCCTTAGACTCAACCGGAAGTTTATGGCAAAGGTAGTGTCAAAGGTGTCTATAAACCAGTGTATCTTAGATCTTTTTTCTAGGTATGAAGAAGAGGGTAGGTGTTCTCATTCTGCATATTCTAAATGTTTTATGGCAACTGCATTTGTACCTCAGACTAAGACTTATGAAAGATAAAGAAGTTAGCTCTATCCCAAAATATTAAAATGCTGTTGTTGTTAAGCAAATTCTGCCCAGATGGTGTATTGCATGGTAGGTTATACTATGACTACTGTAACAAGAGTTTATTGTGCTAGAGATGCCACAGCCTCTCATGATTGTTGTCAAAATTTCTCCATGGAAACATTTGTGTTGCAGCCATATAGTCATCAGTTCACATGTTCAATAATTATTAGCCTGGATTTTCAGCTCAGGTACCGTTATTTTAGAAGGGCTGCTCTGCAGACCATTGTTCATTATTCCTTTTCTGTTGTTTTCCTCCATCTTAGTTCTGTCCTGTTCCTCAAGTCACCTTGAAATACAAAATTACAGACTACATGTGTGAATACTCACTATTTTGCTGACCATCTGCAGTGCATGCCTTCTCCCCACCCTCTGCCCTATGCATTGTCCAGTACCATCTTTTGGTGGTATAAATAATAAGATTCCAGGATATTTGCTATTATTCTTCTAATGTGTATTCTTCTGTGTGGTCCCTGATTGAAAGAGAGAGAGAACATCCAAACTGCGGACAAGAAGAGCACAGCAACAGTCCATTCAGAGAAGCAGACCATAATATGAACCTAAAAGGGCATGCCTTCCTAAGTGCTTATTCAAATTCTAAGGTGCCATACGATAGATAAGGAAAAAAAAAACATTCTCAGTGTATTTATTTATTTATTTGAAATTTGTTGATCAGGTTAGTCTGACTTGGCAGATGCCCTTTTCAGAGGAGACCCAAGGAAAAAAGCTCCAAAAGGTAAATACAAATATAAAATGTCACAATACATTATACAGTTTCATCCTGTACATAGACATAGTACAATAATAACATACAGTATAACAGTAATCACGTACAGTTACATGCTCTACATAGTCACAGTAATAGCATACTCACACAGATGGTAATAACATGCAGTATGACAGTAATCACGTAAAGTTGCATCCTGTACATATTCGCAGTGACAGTAATAACATGCAGCATAGCGGTAATCATATACACTTGCATCCTGTACAGTAATCAGCCTCCCCTAGTCATTATGTACAAGGGCACCCCATACATAGTCGCAGTGACAGCAATAAAATGCAGTATAGCAGTCTTCATGTACTGGAGCACCCTGTACATACTGGCAGTGACAGCAATAACATGCAGTATAGCAGTCGTCACTTACAGGGGCACCCTGTACATAGTGGCAGTGACAGCAATAACATGTAGTATTGCAGTCGTCATGTACAGGGACACCCTGTACATAGTGGCAGTAACAGCAGTAACATGCAGTATAGCAGTCGTCATGTACAGGAGCACCCCGTACATAGTAGCAGTGGCTGCAGTAACATGCAATATAGCAGTTGTCACATACAGGGGCACCCTATACATAGTGACAGTGATAGCAGTAACATTCAGTATAGCAGTCATCATGTACAGGGGCACCCCGTACATAGTGGCAGTGAGAGCAGTAACATGAAGTATAGTAGTCATCACGTACAGGGGCACCCCGTACATAGTGGCAGTGAGAGCATATAGCAGTCATCACGTAGAGGAGCATCCCATATATAGTGGCAGTGAGAGCAGTAACATGCCGTATAGCAGTCATCACGTATAGGGTCACCCCATCCATAATGGCAGTGAGAGCAGTAACATGCACTAAAGCAGTAATCATCTACAGGAGCACCTCGTACATAGTGGCAGTAAGACCAGTAACATGCAGTATAGCAGTCATCATATACAGTGGCACCCCATACATAGTGGCAGTGAGAGCAGTAACATGCAGTATAGCAGTCGTCACGTACAGGGGCACCCCGTATATAGTGGCAGTGAGAGCAATAACATGCAATGTAACAGTTGTTATGTACAGAGGCACCCCGTACATAGTGGCAGTGAGAGCAGTAACATGCAGTAAACCAGTCGTCAAGTACAGGGGCACACCATATGGAGTAACATGCAGTATAAAAGTCATCATAGACAGGGGCACCCCGTAAATAGTGGCAGTGAGAGCATATAGCAGTCGTCACGTACAGGGCCCCCCAAACACAGTCACAGTGACAGCAATACCATGCAGTCTGGTCATCGAAATGTACAAAGCCACCTCGTACACAGTCTCATTGACAGCAATAACATGCAGTCTAGCCGTCATCACGTACAGTGGCACCTCATACACAGTCGCAGTGACAGCAATAACATGTAGTCTAGCCATCATTACGTAGATTGGGACCCTGTACACAGTCACAGTGACAGCAATAACATACAGTCTAGCCATCATCACGTACAGTGGAACCCCATATTCAGTCGCAGTGACAGCAGTAGCATGCAGACTAGCCATCATCACATACAGTGGCACCCTGCACACAGTCACAGTGACAGCAATAACATGCAGTCTAGCCATCATCACGTACAGTGGCACCCCGTACACAGTTGCAATGACAGCAATAACATGCAGTCTAGCCGTCATCTTGTACAATGGCACCCTGTACACAGTCACAGTGACAGCAATAACATAGTCTAGCCGATATCATGTACAATGGCATCCTGTACACAGCCGCAGTGACAGCAATAACATGCAGTCTAGCTGTCATCATGTAGTGGTGCACCCTGTACACAGTCACAGTGACAGCAATAACATGCAGTCTAGCCGTCATCACGTGGAGTGGCACCCCATACACTGTCGTAGTGACAGCAATAACATGCTGCCTAACCATCATCACATACAGTGGTACCCTGTACACAGCCACAATAATGTTGTGGAGTCTATCTGTCATCATGTAGATTGGCACCTCGTACACAGTCACAGTGATAGCAATAACATGCAGTCTAACCATCAGCATGTACAGTGGCACCCTGTACACAGTAATCACATCCAGTTTCATCCTGTACATAGTGACAGTAACAGTAATAGTAATAAAATACAGTATAGCAGCAATCACATAAGTTTCATCCTGTACATAGTGACAGTAACAGTAATAACATGCAGTATAACAGTAATCACATTTTCATCCTGTACACAGTGACAGTAACAGTAATGACATACAGTTTCACAGTAATTGCATACAGTTTCATCCTGTACATAGTAAGAGTAACAGTAATAACATACAGTATAACAGTAATCACATATAGTATCATCCTATATATGGTGTCAGTAATGGTAATAACATACAGTTACAATCAACACATACAGTAACAATAACTTACAGTATAACAGTAATCACGTACAGTTACATCCTGTACATAGTCGCAGTGACAGCAATAACTTGCAGTCTAGCCGTCATCATGTACAGTGACAACCTGTACACAGTTGCAGTGACAGTAATAACATACAGTCTAGCTGTCATATACAGTGGCACCCCATACAGAGTTGCAGTGAGAGAAATAACATGCAGTCTAGCCATTATCATGTAGAGTGCACTCCGTACATAGTCGCAGTGACAGCAGTAACATGCAGTCTAGCCGTCATGACGTAGAGTCGCACCCCATACACAGTCGCAGTGACAGCAATAACATGCAGTCTAGCCATCATGTACAATGGTACCCCAAACACAGTCACAGTAACAGCAATAGCATGCAGTCTAACCATCAGCACGTACAGTGGCACCCTGTACACAATTGCAGTGACAGCAATAACATGCAGTCTAGCCATCTGCACGTACAGTGGCACCCCATACACAGTCACAGTGACAGCAATAACATGCAGTCTAGCTGTCTGCACATACAGTGGAACCCTGCACACAGTCGCAGTGACAGCAATAACATGCAGTCTAGCTGTCATCATGTACAGTGACACGCTGTACACAGTTGCAGTGACAGTAATAACATGCAGTCTAGCTGTCATCATGTACAGTGGCACCCCATATAGAGTCACAGTGAGAGAAATAACATGCAGTCTAGCCATTATCACGTAGAGTTGCACTCCGTACACAGTCGCAGTGACAGCAATAACATGCAGTCTAGCCGTTATGACGTAGAGTGGCACCCCATACACAGTCTCAGTGACAGCAATAACATGCAGTCTAGCCATCATGATGTACAATGGCACCCCAAACACAGCCACAGTGGCAGCAGTAACATGCAGTCTAGCCATCTGCACGTACAGTGGCACCCCATACACAGTCACAGTGACAGCAATAACATGCAGTCTAGCCATCTGCACATACAGTGGAACCCTGCACACAGTCGCAGTGACAGCAATAACATGCAGTCTAGCTGTCATCATGTACAGTGGCACGCCGTACACAGTTGCAGTGACAGCAATAACATGCAGTCTAGCCGTCAGCATGTACAGTGGCACCCTGTACACAGTCGCAGTGACAGCAATAACATGCAGTCTAGCCATCATCACGTACAGTGGCACCCCATACACAGTCGCAGTGACAGCAATAACATGCAGTCTAGCCATCTTTACATACAGTGGCACCCCGTACACAGTCGCAGTGACACAACTAACATGCAGTCTAACCATCAGCAAGTACAGTGGCACCCCATAGACAGTCGCAGTGACAGCAGTAACATGCAGTCTAGCCGTCATTACATAGAGTGGCACCCCATACACAATCACACAGTGACAGCAAAAACGTGCAGTCTAGCTATCATCACGTAGAGTGGCACCCCGTTCACCGTCGCAATGACAGCAATAACATGCAGTCTAGCTGTCATCACATACAGTGACACCCCGTACACAGTCGCAGTGACAGCAATAACATGCAGTCTAACCATCAGCATGTACAGTGGCACCCTGTACACAGTCGCAGTGACAGCAATAAAATGCAGTCTAGCCATCATCACATACAGTGGCACCCCATACACAGTTGCAGTGACAGCAATAACATGCAGTCTAGCTGTCATCGTGTACAGTAGCACCCCGTACACAGTCACAGCGACAGCAATAACATGCAGACTAGCCGTCATTACATAGAGTGGCACCCCATACACAGTCACAGTGACAGCAATAACATGCAGTCTAGCCATCATCACGTAGAGTGGCACCTCATACACAGTCGCAGTGACAGCAGTAACATGTTGTCTTGCCGTCATCACATAGAGTGGCACCTCGTACATAGTCGCAGTGACAGCAGTAACATGCAGTCTAGCCATCATCACGTACACAGTCACAGGGACAGCAACAGCATAACCGTCAGCACGAAAAGTTGCACCCTGTACATAGCCGCAGTTTCAAAAATAACATATAGTATAGCTGTCATCATGTACAGTTGCACCCCGTACATAGTGGTAGTGACAGCAGTAAGATGCAGTATAGCCGTCATCACATACAGTTACATCCTGTACAGTAACTATAATAACATACTATATAGCAGTCATCACATGCAGTTACATTCCATACAGTAACTGTAATAACATACAGTATAACAGTCATCACTTACAGTTTCATCCTATACATAGTGACAGCAACAGTAATAACATACAGTTACATCCTGTTCATAGTCAGAGTAACAATAATAACTTGCAATATAACGGTAATCACATACAATTACATCCTGTACATAGTCACAGTGACAGTAATAACATGCAGTATAACAGTAATCACGTACAGCTACATCCTGTACATAGTCATAGTGGCAGTAATAACATGCAGTATAGCAGTGATCCTGTACAGTTACATCCTGTACACAGTCACAGTGACAATAATGACATGCAATATAATAGTAATGATGTACAGTTGCATCCTGTACATAGTCACAGTGACAGTAATAACATGCAGTATAGCAGTCAGCATGAACAATTGCATCCTGTACATAGTCACAGTGACAGTAATAACATGCAGTACAGCAGTCATTATGTACAGTTGCATCCTGTACATAGTCATAGTGACAGTAATACCATGCAGTATAACAGTAATCACATACAGTTACATCCTGGGCATAGTCACAGTGACAGTAATAACATGCAATATAACAGTAAACACATACAGTTACATCCTGTACATAGTCATAGTGATGGTAATAACATGCAGTATAATAGTAATCAAGTACAGTTACATCCTGTACATAGTGACAGTGGCAGTAATAAGATGCAGTATAGCAGTAATCACGTACAGTTACATCCTGTACATAGTGACAGTAACAGTAATAGTAATAAAATACAGTACAGCAGTAATTACATAAGTTTCATCCTATACATAGTGACAGTAATAGTAATACCATGCAGTATAACAGTAATCACATACATTTTCATCCTGTACACAGTGACGGTAATGACATACAGTATAACAGTAATCACATACAGTTTCATCCTGTACATAGTAAGAGTAACACTAATAACATACATTATAACAGTAATCACATATAGTATCATCCTATACATGGTGTCAGTAAAGTAATAAGATACAGTTACAATCTATAAATACAGTAACAATAACTTACAGTATAACAGTAATCAAGTACAGTTACATCCTGTACATAGTTGCAGTGACAGCAATAACATGTAGTCTAGCCGTCATCATGTACAGTGGCACCCCGTACACAGTTGCAGTGACAGTAATAACATGCAGTCCAGCCATCATCACGTAGATTGGCACCCTGTACACAGTCACAGTGACAGAGTAACTTGCAGTCTAGCCATCATCATGTAGAGTGGCACACTGTATACAGTCGCATTGACAGCAGTAACATGCAGTCTAGCTGTCATCACATAGAGTGGCACCCCGTATAGAGTCGCAGTGATAGCAGTAGCATGCAGTCTGGCCATCATCACGTACACTTGCACCCCGTACACAGCCACAGGGACAGCAATAACATGCAGTTTAGCCATCAGCATGTACAATTGCACCCCATACACAGCCGCAGTGACAACAATAACAAGAAGCATAGCCGTCGGCATGTACAGTTGCACCCCGTACACAGCCGTAGGGACAGCAATAACATGCAACATAGCCATCTGCACATACAGTTGCACCCCATACACAGCCGCAGGGATAGCAATAACATGCAGCATAGCCATCAGCACATACAGTTGCACCCCATACATAGCCACAGGGACAGCAATAGCATGCAGATAGCCATCAGCATGTACAGTTGCACCCCATACATAGCCACAGGGACAGCAATAGCATGCAGCATAGCCGTCAGTATGTACAGTTGCACCCCATATATAGCCACAGGGACAGCAATAGCATGCAGCATAGCCATCAGCACCTACAGTTGCACCCCGTATATAGCCACAGGTACAGCAGTAGCATGCAGAATAGCCGTCAGCATGTACATTTGCACCCCATATGTAACCACAGGGACAGCAATAGCATGCAGCATAGCCATCAGCATGTACAGTTGCACCGTGTACATAGCTGCAGGGACAGAAATAGCATGCAGCATAGCCATCAGCACATACAGTTTCACCCCATACATAGCTGCAGAGACAGCAATAGCATGCAGAATAGTCATCAGCACGTACAGTTGCACCCCATACATAGCTGCAGGGACAGCAATAGCATGCAGAATAGCCATCAGCATGTACAGTTGCACCCCGTACATAGTACAGGTACAGCAATAGCATGCAGCATAGCCATCAGCATGTACAGTTTCACCCCATACATAGCCATAAGGACAGCAATAGCATGCAGCATAGCCATCAGCATGTACAGTTGCGCCCCGTACATAGCCGCAGGAACAGCAATAACATGCAGCGTAGCCATCAGCATGTACAGTTGCAACCCGTACATAGCTGCGGGGACAGCAATAGCATGCAGCATTGCCATCGGCACGTACAGTTGCACCCCGTACATAGCCGCAGGGACAGCAATACCATGCAGCATAGCTGCTAGCACATACAGTTGCACCCCTTACATAGACGCAGAGACAGCAATAGCATGCAGCATAGCCTTCAGGATGTACAGTTGCACCCCATACATAGCTGCAGGGACAGCAATAGCCTGCAGCATGCTGTCAGCACGTACAGTTGCACCCCATAGATAGCCGCAGGGACAGCAACAGCACGCAACATAGCCATCAGCACGTACAGTTGCACGCCATATATAGCCGCAGTGACAGTAATAGCTTGCAGCATAGCCGGCAGCACTTATATTTCCACTATCTGATATCATGTACAGTTGCACCCCGTACATAACCTCAGTGACAAAAATAACATATAGTATAGCCATAATCACGTACAGTTGCACTCTATACATAGTGACAGTGACAGCAATAAGATGTAGTATAGCCATAATCACATACAGTTACATCCTGTACAGTAACTGTAATAACATACAGTATAACAGTAATCACATACAGTTTCATCCTCCACATAGTGACAGCAACAGTAATAACATACAATTACATCCTTTACATAGTCAGAATAACAATAATAACTTACAGTATAACAGTAATCACATACAGTTACATCCTGTACATAGTCACAGTGACAGTAATAACATGCAGTATAGCAGTAATCATGTACAGTTACATCCTGTACATAGTCACAATGACATAGTCACAATGACAGTAATAACATGCAGTATAATATTAATGACATTTTGTTACATCCTGTACATAGTCACAGTGACAGTAATAACATGCAGTATAGCAGTCAGCATGTACAATTGTATCCTGTACATAGTCACAGTGACAATAATAACATGTACATAGTCACAGTGACAATAATAACATGCAGTATAGCAGTCATTCTGTACAGTTGCATCCTGTACATAGTCAGAATGACAGTAATAACATGCAGTATAGCAGTCATCACGTACAGTCGCATCCTGTACATAGTCAGAGTGACACTAATAACATGCAGTATAGCTGTCATCACATACAGTTCCCTCCTGTATACCTGTACATAGTCACAGTATAGCAGTCATCACGTACAGTTGCATCCTGTACATAGTCACAGTGACAGTAATAACATGCAGTATAGTAGTCATCACGTACAGTTGCATCCTGTACTTAGTCACATTGACAGTAATATGATGCAGTATAGCAGGAATCACATACAGTTGCATCCTATACATAGTGACAGTAATAAGATGCAGTATAGCAGTAATCACATACAGTTACATCCTGTACATAGTGACAGTGACAGTAATAACATACAGTATAACAGTAATCACATACAGTTACATCCTGTACATAGTGACAGTGCTAACATGCAGTATAACAGTAATCACATACAGTTTCATCCTGTACATAGTGACAGTAACAGTAATTACATACAGTTTCATCCTGTACACAGTGACAGTAACTGTAATAGCATACAGTTACATCCTACACGTAGTCAGAGTAACAATAATAACTTATGGTGTAACAGTAATCACATACAGTTACATCGTATATATAGTCACAGTAACAGTTATAACATACAGTATAAAAGTAAGTCACAGTAACAGTTATAACATACAGTATAACAGTAACCACATATAGTTTCATCCTGTACATACTCACAGTAGAATGTCTTACAGATGTAAGGCTTGAGGTAGGTTCGGGAATACAATGCAGCAAGACTTCAGAACCAGAGAGTCTGTAGTATAGAGTATTTTAAGGAACAAGTGCAGGATAAGAGAAGGAGTGGAACAGATTAATAGGAAGGAGGGGTTAGATGAAGTAGAGGGAGAGGTACATTAAGTTGGGTCAGTGCAAGAGCAAGTCCATGAGTTTAATAGATTGTCTTTTAATGTGTTTTGAAACAGTTTGTGTTAGAAAACAATCTTAAATATAGGGGCAGTTTGTTCCATGCATTGGTGATTGTGTGATTATAGAAACGTTTACCAGTGGTTTTATTGGGTTTGTAAATCTGCAGGAGTTGTTGGTCTGAAGTGCTGAGTGTACTGTTAGGAATGTAGGGAGTGATGAGAGTTGAGAGAACAGGACAGGAATGTGGTTGATTTAAGATGGAGTGAGTCAGGTGTAGTTAAGGCAGAAGGAGTTGACGGCACAACTCTAGCCACTGTAGGTTTTTAGAAATAGGCAGTGGTGAGAGCGATAGGGTTGATTAGCAGCAAATCTAGCAATTGTATTATATGTGAGTTCTAGTTTAGTCAAAAGATTTCTTTGAAAGTTAGTAACGATTGGGGCAGCTTATAATAGGGTGGGTAGTAGACAGGCTTGTGCTAGAGAGAGTTTAGATTCATTTGTAAGGAATTTTTTGTTTCTATATTGTAGGCCAAGTTCTTGGTTGAGTCTTTTTAATGCAGTTTTGGGTGTGAAGATCAAATTTTAGTTGCTCGTCAATAATGACCCCTAATAGTTTAGTGTGGATGTTCAACCATGATAGTTTTGTTATTATTTAGGGGGAAGACAGTGAAGGAAGATTTGAGGTATTGGAGAGGTTTAGGGAGGAAGAGGAGGAGTTTAGTTTTATTTGCGATGTGTAGGAGTTAGTTGGATGTTAGCCATTTTTCAACTGAGTGAAGAGATTCTTGGGTAAGGGTGAGTAGGTGGGGGAGATTGTCAGAGGTTGAAATTATTGTATAGTCATCAGCAAATGTTAAATAGTAGGGGTCCAAGGATGAAGCCTTAAGGAACCCCAGTTTGGACTGGGAGGAACGGGGGAGAAGCAGAGAGACATCTTTCAGTCTGAAGTCCGTTGGAGCGGAAGCTAGAAAAGCAGCAAAGAGCAAAGTTGGAGAGATTAAGGCTAGATAGTTTGGACAGAAGTAGGTTGTGGGATACAGTGTCAAAGGCCTTTGAGAGGTCAAGGAATAGACATAAGACTAATTTGTTGTTGTCTCGGAATCTAGAGATAGACTGTGTAAAAGGTATTAGTGTGGTGGATGTACTGTGGTTAGGGTGAAAGCTGTGTTGGGTAGGGGTGAAGAGATTTTCTTGTAGTAGATGAACAAGGAGCTGTGTATGAGTGCATTTTTCAAGAATCTTTGATAGGGGAGAAGGTAGAATAGCAATAGGCCTGAAAGTAGAGGGGTCAGTGGAGTTTCCTCCTTTATGAAGATGAAATAACTTAGAATTTCTTCCATATCAAGAACTGTGTTTTCTTCGATTGATCTATTGATGTATGGAGATGGAATATGTAATAGTTTTTGCTGCTAGGTTATTGGCAGAAGGGGAGCATGTTTTGAGTTTACTGAGAAGTGATCTGATATAAGCAATGGGGACACGCTTATGAGAGAAGGAGATTGTGTGGGTGGATGGGGTGAGAAGTCTAGGGTAGGTACTTGTGTCCTTTTTAGTTAATTTCTGAATGGAGTGAATGAAGAAGGCATTAAGAAGTGTAGCAGTGTATAAGTTAGCTCTAAGGGAGGGATTTGGTGCAGAGGGCTTACTTGGGTGTAGCAGTTTGCTGACAGTATTCCAGAATTTTTGGGGTTAGAGTGTTTTTTTTTGTTTTTGTTTTTTATTAAGGTTGACTTGTTTTTTTTTTTCAGTTAAATTATGTAGTTCTCTGTAGCACTGAAATTGAAAGGGAATTTATGACAGTTTTTCTAGGCATTATCCCTCTTGTGTATGATGGAGTGAGTGTCTTGTGTTATCCAAGGAGCAAAGTTGGATTTAATTCTAATTTTCCTGATGGAAGCCAGGGAGTTTAGAGTATTGAGAAAGGTGCTATAGAATTTTAGAACAGCTTCTTTTAGGGAGAGGTCATGGTGGAAGGACCAGTTAATAGAGGAGAGTATATGATTAAAGGTTTCAGGGATGAAGTTAGAAAGTTTGCAACAGTCTTTGTATTGATGTGATTTGGAAAACTGGGGGGAGTGTCTCTGGTTAGAGGTAGGGAGATGGTCAGATAGGGAATTAAGGAGTGTGGAGGGGGTTGTGGTACAGGTGGCGATTGGACGTGAAGATCCATTCAAGCATGGTGCCAGTATTAGAGTGTTTATTTGGGTGAGTGGGGGTAGTGATTAGTTGGGAGAAGCCATAAAGGTCATTGCTACCATTTGTAGAGTCAGAGGATAAAGAATTCCAATCAGTGTTAGCATCGCCAAGTATAATAGTTTCATAGGAGATAGTTAATGCGATCCAGGATTGAAAGTGTTCAAGAGTAGAGATGTTGTTTCCTGGAGGTATATAGCTGGTGACAATGGCTATCTTTTTGTGATTGATCAATTTGCAGTTTACTTTTAGGACTTCTGCTGGGTGGAAATTAGGTGGTGAGAAAGCTAGATGGTAGAGGGTGAGTTGTTCTGAGTACAGTATATCTACTTCTCCTCTTTTTTTGAGTCTGTCCTGGCGAATGATATTGTAGCCAGGGGGTAAGATTTCACTGTGAGATATATGGGGTTTTAGCCAGGTTTCAGAGATGGAGAGAATGTCGGGGGTATGGACAGATATCCAGGAGTGTAGTTCAGTGACTGTTTAGAATACTTTGAATGTTGAGAGATAATATTAAGTTTCTGGTAGATGTGGAGATGTAAGTCTGAGAGTAGAAAAATGGAGGGGAGGTGGGTGTTGGATGGGTAGAGACAGAGGAATTGGAGGCAGGTCCTAGACTGTGGTGTAAATCTCCTGAGAGTAGCGTTTTGGACTTGAAAAGTTTAGGTTAAAAGGATATTTTGGCTTTATTTTGGGAGATCGTGAGATCTGAGGGAATAATTTTAAGTAGGTTGGTGTCATTGTGGCAAAATAGTGCAGGGGCAATAAGGAATGTATGAGTTGTTGAGAGATGAGTTTGTGGGTAGGTAAGTGAAGGGGCAGGATTTATGTATTTGAGGGCCTGGTGGTAGAGACAGAGAGAAGAAGAGCAGAGTTGTAGTGAGGAGAAAATGTATCATGTTGTATAATAGGGTAGATGCAGATGGTGAATTAGTTTGAAAAGTAGTGCAACAAAGATGGGATATTTAATAATATTGTGGAAAAAAAATGATAGTGTAGAGAGTAGGGTGGGAGGGTTAGGCCAATCTGTAGGGGGGGGTTCTTATGTCCACAGGAGGAGAGAGCTGATTGGAGGGTTTGGGAGGAAATAGGGAATGGCAGGAGGGAGGTTTGGACAAATAGGGTGTAAATGTAGAGTATGTTGGCGTGGGTGGGAATAGGGGTAGTGTAGAGGATGGATAGAGCCTGGGCATTGCGAGGGTGAATGGAGCGGGTAGACCCACTCCTGCATGGTACAAAGCCAAAAAAAAAATCAGTGACCCTTACAGCAAGGTAGCTTCCTGGTTACTGTTTAGTCCAACGATTCAGTTTAGTTTTATGCTTTGTACTATTCCTTATCTCAAGGGAAACTCCACTGCAGAACTCTTGCTAAAGAGCAGCTAGTATGGTAATTACTGCATATATCAAATTGTTGTTGTACACTAGCACTGAATGTAGTACTGACATGGCCAAAAATACAAATTTTACTGCTGTTCTAGAAAGCAAACTTAGTATCCCAAGGAAATGAAATACTGCAGCACCTGACATAGCCACATGTAACCATGAAATGAGGTTGATCTTGTACTCTCCTTTTTTGCTTTTTTTTTCAGACTTCTAACTTATCCTGTAGTTTCTTGCTCACTCTACCATTTTATCAGGCAAATAAGGCAATCAAAGGTCTACTGTTTTCCCATCTTCTTTGCCAAAAAAAAAAACAGTATGTTATTTAGGAATTGCAGTTAATTTGTTTCAGGAACACCCCAGTACTTCTGGAGTGGCTTATCATTTTCTTTCAGTAAGCATTAGTTCTCCAAAGCTTCTTTCATTACAGACAGCATTTAGATATTTGTGACAAAAGTTGCCATACTGTCAGTTCATTTTTCTTTAATGAACAACCAGTTATATTTCTATGTTTAAACAGAAGATAGAAATACTTTCTATCCTAGGTGTGAACGGCCTCAGTTTGTACACGAGATCAAAGATAGTTATCATTACAGAACTTTTCCTGCACAGCACAGATGGGAGCCTCTTTTCTAATTATAAGTTCATGAGTTGATATTAAACAAGCAGTCATGTATACCTAGAACCATAGTAGATCTTTGGGAGCCCTGTGCGGATTCATAAACACCCCTCAATTCAAAGTTGTGTTGCAAAAAAACAAAAACATCTTGCGCATGTTGAAGACTGCAAAGTCAAAAACAAAAAAATGTGACAACCTGCTTGCTACTAACATAACAAGCAGCTTGCTACAGTTAACTCACAGCACACTGAGTGCTTTAGCCATAACTGAAGCTGGTACTGCACTCCACTGCTATTGGCACATGCCGACTGCACCCCCTAACAGCTTGCACCTGGGGCAGCCATCCCCGTGCCCCCACCCTAGTTACTCCTCTGCCTAGACCATTTTGAGTTTAATTGCATAAATCCCCTGAATTACTATATAATTCAGTAGTGTTCACCTTGTTTGCCTAGAAGGGCTGTGCATGGATAGCCAAGGGAGAAGTTATGATTGCCCTTCCAGTTATCAAGGTTAACATTGAAAGTAGCTAGGGAGTGTATTCCACAGGCATGGAATGCTTTGGGTTAGGTACCTCTCCTTCAGATGAGTATGATTTATATGTTGATGTAGGTCGAGATCCTTAGTGTGGATGTTCAAAGAGCCACTGGGTCTGCAGATGTGCTGGAGGTTGAACAGATCAGGTTTTTCATGGCTCAAAAAGCAAGGCAAAGGTCAACACAAATGAGTTGGTAGGAGGCTGAGTAAATGGAGAGGACTGCCAGTCTACTTAGGTAACCGAGGGACTTGAGATCAGTGATCTTTTTAGTTAAGAATTTCTGAGACCTCTTGGATTGAGCAATATGCTTAGAAAAGTACATGCTGAAAGCAGCATTTTATTAATTGATGAGCTTTATGAGGAATGAATACAAGGAAATTAAGAGTTTTTTTGACATAGAGAAGATGTATTTGGAAATTAATTGGGGCAGTTAAGATTTCTGAACTGTTGTGGAGGTGTGATGATAGTGAGTTGTCAACACGCGTGCCTAAGAACCTGATGACAGTGTCTTCTTGGAGGGGTGTGTCATTTATATGGTTAAAAGGAGGAACATTTTGTTTGCCAAATAGGAACGGGGGGGGGAGTGAAGGTGGCAGCTACCCTGGGGTGCAAGGTTTAGGGGGTACAATCAGGAGATGCCAGTAGAAAGTCAGTTCAATACCAACATTCATTTCCATACCAACACATGTGAATGCTGGTACTGAAATGGATATCAGTGCTGCTTTTGTGGACATGGCATACACTTGAGATTGGGGTCAGCAAACTATTTTTTTTTGGTTTGTTCCTCAACTTAAAGTTGAGGGGCACAGACTGGGGAGAATGGACCTGGGTTGGAGCACCCTATTAGGAGAAAGAAACATTTGTTTTGCCCCTTCACTTAGAGTTGAGAGGTGCCAAGTTGAGAAACACTACTGGCCATTGAATCAGTGGGCCAGCTATGGCTCTGTTAGACCAACATCACATGCCTTAGCATTTAGCTTAAGACCATTGCTGTTTCACTAGGAGTTGGTGTAGATAAGCCATTGCTGAGGTAACTGTGTGGTAACAGCTGTGCTCAATACATAGTCATCTCAAGCCTGGAGCATTAGATTGGCTATCATAGAAACTGATGCTGAAAAGGAAGATCCCACTACTAAGTCCTGCTGGGCACTATCGGTAATATGTTTACATTCAAGGGAAGCTCCTACAGATTTGACTGCATGAGGTCTGTCAGCCAACTAATTAGCTGCTTGCATGGCTGATTGTTTTGAAGTCTCTGTTAAAGACAAGATAGGCAGTTTGAACGGCCTGACCATTTTCCACTTTTTTAGAGACGTTTTTGAAGAAGACTAAGGTTAAGGAGTCATGATCTACCCTTGACAAAGACAAATTGGTTTAGGTCAATGGTAAGGAGGTTCCTGTGCCTGTATTAATCAGGTCATAGGATCATAGGAGGATCATAGGAGTTTACTAGGCTATAGACCCGGACGTCATTTCAAGCCTAGCCGTTTAATCCCAATTTAATACCATAGATATACTAGTCAATACCCAGGATTGCATTTACTAATGACTGCCCATGTCCAGGAGGGTTGTGGGCACTATCCCCAGTAACAAAATATGGTGCCCAATCCACTCTTCCAGGTTCCTCTTGAACAGAGCCATAGAGGTGCTCTGTTTCACATGAATTGGTAGCCTATTCCAGAGACAAATCTGTCCCTTGAGCATGTCCTGTTTAAGTCACAGTCCATATTTAGATGTCCCTGGAAGTCCTGTTTGCTTTACAGATATCCAGCAAGTTCATTAGGTTTGGGTCTGAGATTGCTCTGTAAGTCAGGCATAAATCTCCCCTAAAAAGTCTATATGATACAGTGTATAGTAACAGGGACTTCAGTCAGTCTGTGTAAGGCATGTGCTGGAGTACCTTGATCTTCTTTGTTAGAAACCTCTGAGTCTCTCCAGTTGCTGCAGGTGGTTTGTACCATATATGCCAAATGGGGAGTTATACTCAATTATGGGCCACATTAGTGCCAAGTATAGAGTGGTTATAACCTCTTTTGTTCTCGAGGCGATGCCTTTACTAATCAAGTGCAGTACATAGAAAGCCTTCCTTACTACAGTAGACACATGCTGGTCGAAGTTAAGGTCTGCTGGTTGATGTGGAGTCACCACTTTGATAGTGTTTGTCTGATTAGTGAGCCAGTTGACAACCCATCTTACTACAAAGGGGTTTACATTCAGTTTGATAAGTTTATTGGTAATGCCTAAGTTTGGGATTGTGTCAAAAGCCTTTGCCAAATCGAGGTATGCTGTGTGCACATATTTGCCCTTGTTGATGGCCCTGGTCACATTTATAAAGAAATCCACCAGATTTAACAGGTAGGATTTGGCCTTGATGAAGCTGAATTGGGTTGGATCCATAATGGTTCATAATGATATGTTCCATGGCCATACAGATGAGGCTGGTCATGCTTGTGGGTATGTAATTCCCCAGGTCTGTTGCTAGGCCACCTTTGTGGAGGGGAAAATGTTGCTGTTTTCCATTCCCAGGAACAAAGCCAGTGGTTAGTCTGTGATTGAAAAGGGTACTTAATGGTGATGCTACGTCATGTTTTAAACTGTTTAGAAGACAGCCTAGGATGCCATCTGGTCCCAGAGGGGCTGTGTATTTTGCCTTTGACAAGGCTTTAATGGCCTGCACTTCAGATTTGTAGGGTGGGGTGAAGTTTGGGTGAAGGTTTGTGATAAGTTTGCAGGGGATAAGGGAGTGAAATTTTCTTCAAACCTATCTGCTAGCAGGTTTGCTATTTTGGTGGGGTCAGTGTGTGTGATACCATTAGTTAATAGTTCTGCACATGCTTGGGTCTTATCTTTTAGGCTAATTATGTAGCTCTAAAAGGCCTTATCGTTATTCTTGTCTGTGCTTGCTAAGTTTTTCTCAAAGAATACCTTAGAGGATTTGACAAGTTGTCTTATTTGCCTGTTGAGGCTGCTTTTACATTGTTGGGGCCTTGCCTTTGTTTCTTGGACAGTAACGTTTTGTGTTTATTGCAAAGTTTGTTGATGGGTTCTGGCTTTGATTCATTCTGGTATAGTCGTGTCTATACATATGCGACTAATTGTACAGGGCTTTAGTTTGAGCTTTTGTGTAGTTACCACTTCCAGCTGGGAGTGGGGCTTGGAATGCATTTATACTTTCACCTAGTAGGGTATAATTTGCCTTGGTGAAGTTTTTTAGTCTGATTTCTCCCTTTATGTATTCTGGTGTTAGTGCCAGCTTGAAGGTGACTGATTTGTGTTCAGATTTAACTAATGAGGATCCAGCGGTTGTGGCAGTGCATCTGTTTGAAATATTAGTGAGAACTAGATCTAGTATGTTTGTTCCTCTTGTTGGGATATGAACAATTTGTTCCAAGACATTTGACTTAACAAAGTCAAGGAACTTTTGCACTAGCAAGTAAGAGCTAGAATAGATTTCCCAGCTGATGGTGGGATAATTGAAATTCCCCATAATCAGAGTATTCGAAAAGATTTGGATTGACTCCAGTTTGGTCAAGTAGGCTACATCCGTGCCATGACCCATGAAGGGAACCTATAACTGGCTATGATTTGAATGGGGGTCTTACCACAGTAACCTGAACTTGGAACAACTCCATGGAGTTGTCCAGTCTAAACAGACGGGAGGTGAATTTATATGTAATATAGACAGAAACACCGCTTACTTTGGTTCTCACATGTTCATTTTGTGGTCTGATGGTGTGGAAGACATTGTAGCCTTGCAAGGCAGGGGTACTCTCTGAGGCCTTGAACCATGTATCTGTGACTTCACAGACATCTACATCTTCCAGTAATAAAACTGCTTCCAGGGTTTGCAGTTTTGGTTTAAGCTCCTAGCGTTTATCAGCTTGACCCTTATTTTATTATGTTTGGTACTGTAAGTATATTTTTGAGATCTTGTCTAAAAAAGGAACTATGGAGAAGGCAAGAGCCTTTGCCAGCAGCTGAAAGCCTAGCGGTGCCAGATGCAAACCATCTCTGGCAAAGCAGTGAGGTCTGTTGACTATGACTTCCCAGGCTGGCAAAAACTGGATCCCCTTTGAATGACACCAGAAACTAAGCCAATTATTGAAAGCAGTCATTTTTTTTCTTTATACTGTGGCATCATTCTAGGTGAGGGTAGTATGCTACTCAGAGTTAGGGACATACCTGCCTGGGACACATACTCATAGAGCTCAAGCACGTCTCTCTTCATATAGTCCAATGAGGTACATCTGAGGTTGTTTACTCCAACATGAACTATGACAGAGTCATAATGGTACTTGTTGGTGAGAGACCAAAGTGCATGTGCTCATTGTGGAGGGTTTGGTTGTCTTAGAATGACTTAACAACAACTCCCAGTTTGCAATCATGTCCAGTTTCAGCGCTTGGAGATCTGATAAGGAAATACCAAAAACAGAGAAACTCATTTCATCCGGAATGTCTTTGCTTTAGCCATTACAGCTTTAGGTCTTATATGTTCAGACCGTTTCCTGTAAGACATTCCTGAATCATTTCCTCAAATTCAGTACAAAACTGGATCTGTGTTATCCATGGCAATTCCTTGAATCCACTTTGAGTCTCCCTAGTGATGTCCCGGAGATGCACTGAATATTCTTCAATAAATGATCTTCACTTGCATGCTTGTCATTCTGGAATTTTTGCTAGTATGTTTTCTTAGAACAGTGCCACTCCGGTTCAGTTTCATCAAGTCCGGTCTGCTCTAATACATCAGCTTAAAAACAGTTCTTTAACTATCTACATTTTAATATAAGTTAAAGTTGTTCTGTATGATAACAGAAAAAATTAAAACTTATTCTCAGCTTACAAAATGGCATTTGGTAGTTTCTTCATATGCACTCTGAATACATGTACAAATCTTTTCAGCTAAAGCTTATGTTACTTGGTGCACTGAGGTGAATTATTTCATTTTATTTAAAAAAAATGAATAATTCGTCTGAGGTAAGCTGACAGTATGTTCAGTTAAGCCATAAACGGTTCAAAGTCTTCTTAGACAGCTAATAGTAGCTTGAGATGTGATTTCAGACAAATACTTAAGGCCATCATTCTTTTCTCTCTTTCACCTTTTCTTTCTACCTTTGTGTATTCTTTTCTCCTGTCTGTCCCTTTTTTCTTCCCTTCCCGTATTATTTTTTTTAAACAAGAAACATCTTTACTAAATTATCACTTATGACACAGGCAATCATACATTTATATAAATGAAAACAAACCATTTTGATGTAGTTTTAGTGGCAAACATTATACATCACTTCTATCTATAAATCTATCGAGTCACTGTCAGTCAAACATTATGTAGCTCATTCAGATCCTGCCTTCTTTTAAACCTCATTCCTCCTCTGCATGTATTGTTCCCACAATTCCCATTTTTTCTGTGTAATTTGCTCCTTCCCATTTCTAAAGATTTTCCTTTTCCAGTTGTTCACTAGTTCTAGTATTGTTGGTTTAGACTTTGATTTCCATTTTCTAGTAATTGCTTTTTTGGCAGCAACCATAATTAGACTCAGTAAGACCTTACTTTGTCTAGGCAGTTCCGATTCTGTGTCATAGCTCAAAAAATCATTTCCTTAGATGCACCAATTTGCTTATCCAGTATTTCTGATATAGTAGTCTGCAGGGAATTTTTAAAGTCTGCCAACTTATTATACTTCCAGAAAATGTGTTCCTAATTACCTCTTTCTTCCCCATCACACCTCCAACATTTGAGTCTACCTAAGGAAAAATTCTTTGGAATCTACTTGGGGTATAAAAATACCTATGTAAACATTTCCAAATGAAGATCCTAAATCTTCTAGAGTTGTTGCAGATTTGGGAGGCATACATATATCCCCCGTTTTTTCTTTGTGAAGTACTTAACCAGTCTCTCTTCCCAATCCTTCCTAACCTCCTCTAATTGATTCTTACAGTTATCATGCAATATTTTGTATGTTCTAACAATTATTCCTTTTTATAAAAGCACCTTCTGTTCTAGATTCTACTAGAAACTCTACCAGTGCTGGCCGTTTGCTTATGATCCCCCTATTTCTTTCTGTTTGCCTGTACTCTGATATCAATCCTTGATAGGGAAGGCAATCTGTAGCCTGCAGTCCAAATAAATTCTTGCCTCTTCCCATTCTATTACCTTTCCCTCTCTGTTTATTTTCTCCCAATATCTTGGTTCTTTTGGTAGCTTTCTCCAATAAATTCTGTCCTCCTCTTGCTTATTCTGTGTATCCCTAATTGCAGTCATCCCTATCTGCAGAAACTCCTTTCTCCATTCCTGTGTTGGCTTAGTTCTTAGAATCCAGTTAAGAGATGAAAGCGAACAACAATAACCAAAACAAGCAAAAGTTTGCTCTGGAGAACCAAATAAGGGTACAGACCAAGTACCAAGAAGTTTTGAATAACAAAAGGAATTTTATTGTACAAATACCCAAACGCTTGTACACATAATACGTTTTCGAAAGTCTTCATCAAAGGCAAAACAGCAAATCAACAATTTCCTCCCCTTAAATAAATCCATCAAACCAAGCATGGACCAATGGTTTCATTGAAACAATTGTATATGAACGTTTCAATTAAAAGATATTTAAAAAAGCACAAACACTAGTCTTTCACTTGATATAAAAAAACACAAGTTACAAAAACCATCATAATGTATAAAAATAGATACATGAATGTAATCTGTATATGTATAACCATAAATAAAAACAATAATATTAATGAATCATTTAAAAAATTATGTGTATATATAAAAATATGTAAAAATAGTTTTTCTAAATCTGTAAGCTCATTCTGCCCTCTAGTGGCAGATTATAATTTTGCACTCCTCAACTTTAAAACTGGCATTATAGATATTGTATCATTGAGGCCAGGAATCTTAGCGGCTTCTAGTATAATCTGCCAATATAACTCTCTATATTCTACTTCTATAGATCTAATCTATAGATTTGGATATTTTTAATTTTTTGTACAACAAGTACCCCAGGACACCCTCAGTTTTTGGAATTCCGAAGGTCCACAAGGATCCTTCGGATCCACCTTTAATACTTATAGTTTCTTCTGAGGGGTCTATGACTACTCCTCTAGCTAAATATTTAGATGTAAAATTAAAATCCCTCTCAAACAATGGAATCACTGTCTTGAAGGATTCATGGGATTTTTTTAAGACAGGTAAAACCTGAACTTTTCAATCCCAACATATTGTTTGTCACCTTGGACATAGTAGATCTTTTCGGTTCTATTCCTCACGAAACAGGTCTTTTATGGCTGGAGGAAAGCATGAGGGAGAGTGGTAATTTTGACTCTAGTGATTTTACCACCTGTCTACTACTCATGGAGACAGTACATAAAAACAATTTTATGTATTTTGAGGGGGAATTTTTTAAACAGGAAAGAGGGGTAGCTATGGGGGCAAAATGTGCCCCTACTTATGCAAACATTGTTTTGTCCTGGTGGGAGAAACTATTTGTTATAAATAGTGAGTTCTCCCATTGTTGGTGTTTATACAAACGCTTTCTTGACGACATTGTTATTTTTTGGCAGGATTCTCATGAAAGGTTTCTAGAATTTCTCACATACCTCAAAGGAACCACTGAATTTTTAGATTTTACCTATTCCTCCAATAGTAGCGAATTAGTTTATTTGGACATTTCTTTGACCAAATTGGACCACTCTTTTTCTTCCAAAGTTTTTAGGAAAGAAACTTTTTCAAATTCTTACCTCCATTATAATAGTGGTCACCCATTTTTTCAGAAAAAGAACCTGTTCAAAGGACAGTTAGTTAGAATTAGTCGGATGACCTCTGAGGAAGAGGATTTTGTCAAGGAAGTAGAGATTGTCACCCAGATGTTTAGGGATAGATGTTACCCTGACAATCTTATTCATGACATTACAGATGAAGTGGCCGCAGGTAGGAAAGGGAGGTTTGCACCAATTTTAGGTCATGATGAAACATTGAACCTACACAATAATGATTCTGCTTCTATCCCTAGTTATGAAGGAGCATACATAATGGATTACACGGGTGATTCAGGTAACATCAAAGAAGTAATTATTAGAGAATGGGATCGTTTTCTTCAGATTACTGAATTAAAACAAATTCAAAGCCCACCATTGAAGTTTATTTGCAGGAGGGATACGAATTTTAAGAGATTATTTGAATTTGCAGGTGCTTCTAGATTAGATTATTCATCTAGAAAAAAGGGGACTTTTAAATGTGGTTCATGTTCCCAATGTCCACATGTTGAAAATTGTTCCAGTATTTTTATACCCAGTAGAAACAGGTACATTAAGAGCCACACATTTTCCAATTATAATACCAATGGTGTGGTTTATTTAGCTTTGTGTTCCCCCTGTGGGTCCTTTTATGTAGGAAAAACTGAAAGGAAGCTAAAAACAAGGATATATGAACATTATTATGAAATAAAAAAGGAGAACATGAACAACGCACTTTTTAGACATATTCTATTCCATCAGCTTCCTTCAATTTTTTTGTTATTGAAGTGGTACCCAAAGAAATTAGGGGAGGTATGTGGGAAACCAAACTAGAATATAGAGAGTTATATTGGCAGATTATATTAGAAGCCACTAAGATTCCTGGCCTCAATGATACAGTATCTATAATGCCAGTTTTAAAGTTGAGGAGTGCAAAATTATAATCTGCCACGAGAGGGCAGTATGAGTTTACAGATTTAGAAAAACTATTTTTACATATTTTTGTAAATACACATAATTTTTTAAATGATTCATTAATATTATTGTTTTTGTTTATGGTTATGCATATACAGATTACATTCATGTATCTATTTTTATACATTATGATGGTTTTTGTAACTTGTGTTTTTTTATATCAAGTGAAAGACTAGTGTTTGTGCTTTTTTAAATATCTTTTAATTGAAACGTTCATATACAATTGTTTCATTGAAACCATTGGTCCATGCTTGGTTTGATGGATTTATTTAAGGGGAGGAAATTGTTGATTTGCTGTTTTGCCTTTGATGAAGACTTTCGAAAACGTATTATGTGTACAAGCGTTTGGGTATTTGTACAATAAAATTCCTTTCGTTATTCAAAACAACTTCTTGGTACTTGGTCTGTACCCTTATTTGGTTCTCCAGAGCAAACTTTTGCTTGTTTTAGTTCTTAGAATACTTTCTATTACTTTATGAATATAATATTCTGCACGATTATTGTTATTCTCCTTAAAGTTCTGCATCCAAAATCGCAGCCTTGTTTCTTGAGCTTCTCCTCTGTTTCATCACCATCCCTTTCCATGTTGAATTATAGGTTTCTGCTTGTGCTATGTATATGAGCTTTAACTGTATTTCTCTGAAATCCCCATTTCAAATCAGGTAATCCCAATTTGCCTTGTTCTATTGGAAAATTCAGTTTATCCCACTTGACTCTTGCCGTCTTCCTCTCCCACATAAAATCCTTCAGCTCTTTATTAATTGCTATCCACAACTTCTCCTCTGGTGGATAAAAATATGCCTGACCATTGTATGAGACTAAAGGGACTAAAACCATTGTATGAGACTAAAGGGACTAAAACCATTGTATGAGACTAAAGGGACTAAAACCATTGTATGAGACTAAAGGGACTAAAACCATTTTAACTGCTTGTATCTTACTGTCCATATTCATAAAACAGAGCTTCTAATTTCCCGTTTATTTGTATTATCTTTTATTTAGTCTTTTCCCACATATCCTTAGCTGACACATCAGAATCCTTTTTAATCCATACTCCTAAGTATGTCATTTTATCATGTCGCCATAAATATGGATATCGCTGAACCAATTAATTTGTGGGTACATAATTTATAGCTATTACCTTTTGTTTTAGCTTCATTAATTCTCTATCCTGAAAAGATCTGAAACTGTCTCAAAATGTTCCACAGCAATGAAATATCCTTTTCTGGTTTTATCAGGTATAAAATAAGATCATTTGCAAATAGCAACAGCAGACGTTTACCTGTATACATCATAAGCTTTAGTTTAATAGTCTTCAAGCATTTCTTATGAAACAGTATGAGAAACATTTCCTCTAGCATAAGAGATAACTGCATTACCAGCTGTCTCCATGTCTACTGGTTTATCATTTTAATAAATGTTCATGTTCAGACCAAAGGAATTGTGAAAGCATATTAGTGGTTGCCACAACATTAGTAAATGTGTATCTGCAAGAGGTTCTTATTGCCCCTGCATTTCCTAATAGTGCACCCCTGAGGGTGTCTCGTCATCCAACCATACTTAACATTTCATGGACTTTGCTCTTTTGTTTTCATTGCACACAGTAGCCAAAATTTCAACAAGTATGGATAAACATTTACCTGTATTCATCATAAGCTTCACTTTAATAGTCTTCAAGCAATTTTTATGAAACAGTATGAGAAACATTTCCAGTGGCACAAGAGATAACTGCAGTACCAGCTATCTCTCTGCATATCTACTTGTTTATCATTTTAATAAATTTAGGGAACACAAACAATTCTATACTCTTTTGAGAAGCTGCCAAACCAGTTTTAATTTAGTTTTACTTTCACATGCGTGTTTACCTTTTCAAATATGTGTTGTAGTTTTGCTACAATAATTTGTATTTTTAATTTTGTATCAAAGCTGTACTTTACTGTAACGTGCTTATTTTATGCACCCAGATTTTTCACAGCTGTGGCGTTTAGTTTATTTTTAATTACAGGTTTATGGGACATGGTTTTCATGATTTTTATTTTTGCATTGGTAAGAAAACATTTTTGCTGGATTTGTTTGTATTAGTTCGTTGTGTAAAACAACAGCATTGTACCACCTCATGACTGCTCAAATGTCGCATGTCTTTGTCTGCAGTCTCCAATCTCAAGGCATTCCTGAACACATTTAGAAATGTGAAATGCAATTCAATAAACAGTTTCCAATACAAGTTCTACTCATGAATCTACCTCTGTTTCATCCAGCCTCAAATTAAATTCACAGTTCACAGCACACAACTCCAGTTCAGAAACATACTGGACCAGAGTCAGAAAATGGCTCCATATCATACTAAATAAATTTGTGTTACAAGCAGTCGAGTAAAAGGGTGTGTGCAATTCGGAAACATGCACATCAAGTAAGCAAGGCCGAGCAGTGGGATCGCATATGGTATATGCAAATGGCTGTATAATGACATGGTAATGACTACCATTATTACAGCATATATCTTGGGGTATGAAAATGAGGCAAAACAAAATGTCAGAGCAATTCATAAATGTTTGAATACTGCACAGCAAAGCAGAACCTGCTGAATTTTTGAACGTGGATAAATGTTCAGACCAAAGGAATTGTGAAAGAATGTTAGTGGTTGCCACATTAGTAAATGTGTATCTGCAAGAAGTTCTTATTGCCACTGCATTGCCCAATAGTGCACCCCTTCAGGTGCCTGGTCATCCAGCCATGCTTAACATTTCATGGACTTTGCAACAAGAGTGTTGTGACTGGTGTGTAGATTTGAGAAACCATCCAAGAAATTATGGACGTGTCAACCTTGTCTGCAGCCCTGCAGGAGTTGTGGAATATCTACCCTAGTGGATAGTAAGGTATGTGTGGTTTTATGTATATTAGCTACAGGAACCTTTCAGCAACCTACTGGAGACACAGTGGAGGCATCTGTTTCATGATTACTCCATCAGTTTCTTGATGCTATGCTTCACCATGTGGGGGAGCATATGTGGTTCCTGCATGCCGCAGTGAAGACAGCCAACACTTAGCAGGATTTCTATGATATAGAACGTTTCTCTGAGGTACTGGAGGCCATAGACTGTACCCACATTGAAATAAAGACTCCACTTGGTGACTTGAGAAAGAGGCACATGAAACATAAAAGGTATCACTCCATCAACAGACAGGTGGACAGGGAATAATCTAGAAGATGCGCGCAGACTACACAAGGAAAGTTACCATGTCTCCTACATATGGCACACCTGTGATCTGTATAGATGGTTTGTGAAGGGTGACTTCTCCAGATGAATATCTTGTTGGTGATTCCAGATATGCCTTGGAACCCTGGCTCATGGCATCTGTAACATATCCACAAAATCAAGTACTGCAGTGGTACAGCCGTGCCCAATCCCAAATGAGGAACATTGTTGAGCATATGTCTGGACTATTGAAGGCATGCTTTCATCCATTTGTGCCCTGTATATGACCCTGGTACATGTGTAAATATAATGTCAGTGTGTTTAGTGTTACAGAATATCGTACTTAGGAGGCAGTTAAAGCTGAGTGGCCACTTTTAGGTGCAGCAGTAACCAATACACCAGGCTGTGGAGGCTGAGTCTGATGAGGAGTCAGCGGAGGAGCCAGCAGTAGGGGTGGACATGCTAAACAAAAGCAGTTGCAGTGTGCAGTGGTATTGACAAAGAGGCAGTGACTTGCATATATCTTCAGAAAACCATAGACGAGTAAAGCAGATACAGTACAATAAAAATGATGCACACAAAACTAACATCAGTCTGTGCTTACCTGTGCATAAGCTAACCACCCTGTGCATCAACCATAGGCAGCTCAAGTAAAAATATGCAAAGGGCAGGGTACAGTTATCATCATTTGTACAGGTGGGAAAGAGCTCACAGGACTGGATGGCTTCCACAGAGAAATGTGAGAGTGGAAAAGATTCATCCATCCATCCATCCACAACCTTTTTTTCTCATTGTTTGCACATGAGGTAGGGGTGTCACTTGAACAGTGACAATCAAAGCCAAGGTTTACATCACTGTGTGGCTAAAATGTGCATTTGTGACTATTGCCTTTCTATGTGCATAGAGGAGCTAAAAGTAAAATGCTTTGTGAAGGTGAGAAAAAATATCACTTACCTTGTACAAGCAGAGCTTTAATTCTATTAACAGTTTCTCACAGGTACAGCTGTTGTAGGTTCAGAAGTCTCTGATCTACAGGGTCTTCTTTAACATGCTGAGTTTGTGTGCCTGCCATCACACTTATGTAATGCAGATTCACCTAACTGAGCATTATGATTATGCAAGTTGAGAAAATCTGCTAAAAATCATACTTGATTGTAGTTAATGCTATACCCATACCTGGGTCCATGTGGGTAGCACTGTGCTTGGGTAATCCACAACATGCCTCTAAGGGGGATCTGTAATTCCACATCACCTTGTGGGAATGGAGTCTCTGTAGTACCGGATGTCTTATCAGCATATACAAGGATACAGGACTGCTATGGTTTATACTTTAAAGTCTCATTGAGAACTATTATAACCCAGTGCCTCTATTATCCTAACCCATCATCTACTGTGCAAATGAAGTGCCTGTCAGTGCATGTCGATGCATGGCAGATGGTACACACAAGAACTCCTTTGGGCATCAATTTTCTACAATTTTTCCCTCTTTAGGGTAAGATATCATGGCTGGAAAAGAAGAGGGTGGTGCTTCTTTTAGAGTACAAAGGTGTATTGTAGGCAGGTTAAAAGTCTTTTTCCACCTCTTCCGTAAGGATTGCAGGCAGAAGTTCCTGCAGAATGGCTATCAAGGGCCTCAGTTATAGACTGTCACTATGCCACTGGCAAGCCACGGGCAAGGAAACAGTGCCCTTACCATTACAGTGACACGAGGTTCAGCAAACTTGACCTTGTAGGCTGATGGGAGGAAGACATTAAATTGCAGGCTCTTTTTATGTATTGTAAGTAGAATATATGTCAGCTACACATGTAGCTTGCTAGTATATACCATCCATAGATCTTACACACTGATGTTTTTCTCTGTAACCCCTGAAGACATTGCAGTTTCTCACTCAGCAAGTTACAATTTACTGGACTTCATTTCCCTGTTGGCTTGTCCAAGTAGATCGCCACATTAACTATTTGCAGTGTGTTGATGGCTGTTAACTAGAGAAGTGTGCTTTCTGTTCATTTACGTATGTTAAGTGTAACTTAATTGTAGTACAAGTACATATCAGCATTGTTTTTTCATTGTATTTGTACTTCTTCTCTCCCACCCCCTTGTCACTATTCTTTCAATTAAGTATTTATTTTATTTCTTTCCATTTATTTTACTATTATGTTCAGCAGCATCAAGACCTGCACCCACACTCCAGGCAAGGACTGTCGGCTCCCCACATATGTGGCAGCAGCAGCACCACCACTACCACCACCAGAAGCACCCACAACACGTGGGTCCCAACCTGTCACAGTCACCTCCATACATCTGCCCTACCTGCACCACCCACTGCAGACAACCATACACTGGATGCTGAGGCTGTTGTACCTACTGGTAACAGTGCCAATGGAAGTGACACCTTTGTCATCCATCAACAGCTGGTAGACATTGTGCTAAAACTGACCACATGGAAAACCTCCTTCTGTCACTCATTGAGTCACAGCTCTGTCCAACACTGTCTCTCCCATCTTTGACAGGGCCCAGTCATGATGGTACCCACCGTGGTAAGTTATTTTCCACTTGATTGCAGCTGGCAGGGACTGCAGTTGTTTAAGCATATCCTATCCCCTATCCTGGTGTCTCTTTCCTTTGTCTAAATACTCATCCCTGTTGGTTTTACATTCTTCCCCTCATCATTGTCTTCCCTTTTGTCTGATGTCTCTTTCACCATTGTGTTTTCCTGCACTCTGTCAGTCTTGTCTGCTGCCTACAATAACCCTTTTACCTTCTTGCTTCCTTTACTTCTTTCCCCAAGTTTCCTTCTCTTTATGCATGGAAAAGGGGCACCTGTCCCGCCAAAAAAAATATTTACCCCACCTCCATCCTGCTCATTCCTTTGATCTGTATCTTACCTTATGTTCCACCCTTAGCTTGCTTCCCCATTTCATCTCTTTCCTGCATTCCCATTTCCAAATTTCAGTCTGGTCAAAGAAAAGATAAAGACCACTCCCTCATGGCCATTTAAAGCTTCCAAATGACTTTTCTTCTTGTTCATGTGCACGGCAAGTTGCAAAGAGCTTTGTTGATGCCTGTATAAAACTGGTAATCATTACTACTGCTAATCTTATAACAAGGAGCTATAGCTCACACCTCCAACTGTTACGCAGACCCACTGTTATATTCTGATTATATTGGCCTTATTTGGTATGTGCCACACAAGTGAGCTGAGCAACATTGTATGTCAGTTGGCCCAGACAAAATCAGGTATGACCATGAATTTTTATGGCTTTACATAATGAGTTTAGATTCTAAAGGTGGTGTCCTGAGGAATCCTTGTAGCTTATATTATTTCACTCTACAAGTGTGTGACACACAATTACTGTGTTTCCTTGAAGGATTTTTCTCTGGCAGGTGCTGCAGCTCAGCATGTAAATGAATAGCTGATGACAGTTGTGGGTTCAGGTCCCTAGGGTCTGCATATAGGCATTATTATTGCAGTAGGGCTGTTGGGTCATCATCTTTGCATTACAGTACAGGTAAAGTGTTCAGACTGTGATGATGTACCTGCATTTTTTTAACTGTATTTATAGAGTTCTGTCCCCCACCCTCTTTCTTACTGTCTTTCCCACTGTATACATGCAGTAGCACCCAGACCAAGACCTCTGTCACTATCCAGGCCTTTTGCCCCATCAACAGTGGCTATTGCCCCACCACCAGAAAAATCACAGCCAGTGATGTCCCAAGCTGCCATGCTCACCTCCACCACCTCCCAGCAGTACTATTGTCTTTCCTCTTTTGTCTCATGCCCCTTTCTCTATTGCCTTCCACATCCTTGACTGTGTCACCACCTCTAGTCACAGCTTCGTGTGTTATAAGTTTGTTTGTATGCCCCTACTACCTACCTTAACCCTTTTACCTTCATCTCAATTCCCTTAGCTAACCTTCTCTTCATGTCTATCTATAGCTCTCTCTCTCTCTACATATATATCTATATATATATCTATATATCTATATATATATATATATATATATATATATATATATATATATATATATGTATATATGTATGGGTGCATAGCTTTCCATAGAAGTTGCCTTTCATTGATGGGTGAGAAGGCCAGTACAGTTGATTGAAAACTAATTTCTCAAACTGTGCTGACTTGCTCATGCTGATGACAGTTCTGGGTTCAGGTCCCCTAAGATTTGTATATAGGCATCATTGTTACAGTACGGCTGTTGCCTCATCATCTTGTACAGTGGGGATTAGGAAATTTGCCCTTTGCACACTGTAGTGTGATGTCGGATGTAATTTCTATAAGTTTCAGGGAGTGTGGGGGCATGGTTTGTATTGTCTTTCAGTCTTTTTTTTTGACCATTTGCAGTCAGTGAAGTACATATCAAAGTATCTGCACACTGGTGCTTAGGTATGCTTAAGTATATATGTGTGTGTGTGTGTGTGTGTGTGTGTGTGTGTGTGTGTGTGTGTGTGTGTGTATATATACATAATTGATTTAAAAAAGGTTCAGTACAAGTCTCATGGCATTTAATACAGCCGCAAAACTTCATTTTCTTGTAACTGCCTTGATTACGAGATTGCACAGAGCACCATCAAGATTCATGCATGTTGGATGAGCATGGCTGCTGCTCATACTTCCCTGCTCCTGTACCATACTCCTACCCACTCTTCTCACAGTCCATGCTATGGCTGCAGGACGGATATTTAATGACCTGTTCAGTGTGCAGATATGCTTAACAACAAGAGCACTGGAGCACATAGAGTAAACAGACAAGGACTAGCTGCAATTGCATCTGTACTGTTTCTAAGTTCTAGGGCCTTTATCTTATTCTTATAGGTCACTGGTTACAGTGATTAAAATTAAATGCGTGTATATTTTCCATTGTTTTTACTTCAAAAGAACCCTTTAACATTTTCATGATGTGGTTGTAGGCTATATCTTTTGTAATATTTCTATTTTCTGGATATTAGACATCATTTGTTTTTTTTTTTTGTTTTTTTTTGTGACTGAACAAGGTTTTATAGTTATTTACATGAAGACACAGCTGTAATAATAATTAGTGTCACTATATGCTTCTGCAAAGGAGTGCAGTTCACTCCCCCCTCCCAAAAAAGGATAGAATTGCTTATTAAGACTGTAACTCCACATTTGATTTAAATTGTTTGCTGCTTAGCAGATAAGCCATTGAACGTCTTGCTACCACTTTAAAGTATGACATACAAAACAAGAACAGAAACTCATGTGGGGACTAAAGCACACAAAGCCACTTTATTGCCAAGAGCAGACTGAACATTGAATGACTACTACATGGTCATTTTTATGGGGCTCTCATCTATGCTAAATGCACTGTAACAAGCTACTGTATTTCTATGTTAATTGCAACCACAGAAGACCTGCAATACTCTGTAAGGATATATAATCAAATAGGTATTTTGAGGAAGCCAATGTAATATGATAAGTGACTTTATGAGCTATCTGATGTCCCCACTCTGGGCCAGTAATCAAGGGTACTGAATCCTCACCACTGACTGGAGAGGGAGATTCACATGTAAAAAAAATGGATACACTCAGTATTTCCAGAATCAGCTCTCTACATCAAGCACAATTTCCCTTAAAAGCACACAGGGAACACACTCAGTCTGGGGTCTGGATTTCTCTATCTGCCTCCCTCCAGGTCCCCACTTAGACTCCCCACTGGCACAGTTATAGAGTTGAGGCCTCAGCCGAGTGTCCAAGCCAGGTTCTCCCAATCTCTCTGTGAAACCAGTGCTTCATACCCCTGCTCTGTGCAGCTGACACACACATGCTTTAAGATTTGATTTACACACACACACACACACACACACACACACACACACACACACACACACACACACACACACACACACACACACACACACACACACACACACACACACACACACTTACTTGGGAAAGGCTGGCACAGATTTACTACCTATGTCCCCTTCTGCCCAGACTATAAGGTAGTTACACCACCACCAGACACTCCAAAGCCAGCTACAATAAGGCTCTTGCAAGGGTACCCAATTATACTTGGTGAAATTAATATTAATACAAATGGTAATGTTGACCAAATAGCAGGCTTTGAGGAGTGCCCGCAATATCACTGAATAAATATAAGTACTCTCAATATTCTTTAAAGGAACAGCCACAATGAAAAGTTTAAATATATTTAATAATAAATAATAAAAAACCCATGAAAATACTAAATATCTATTTACAGTAAACAACAACAGAGTTTCAGTCCCAGGAAATATTAAAATAACACAGACAAGTATATTTACACAGATACAGAAAAGCAGTACTTAACTAATCTCACTATATTTTGCTGACTGGTCTAAAGAATTACTATTTCCTGGTCACTTATTAGAGCAAGGCAAGATGAGTAGGCGAGGAGTCCTTCTCTGTCAGGTTCCAAAAACAAACTGCATTGAGACTTCAGTCTTACCTAGTATTAAAATATAATTTTTGTCCTCGATTACAGAATGACATCACATACATCTGGTCATCTGACTTCTGGTTCCCATGCTACCTGCACTGCTAGAAACTGAAACAGAATTTAGCACATACTTGTTACCATACATGCGGATAGAGCTTTGCTGAGATGTGTTATAGCATCTGGAAGCTATAAAACCATATAATACTTCCACTCTTCCTACAGGAGCTAATAAACCATATGTCTTACAGACACTGCTTCCCTGGCTTCATTCAAATCTGTTAGATAGCATTTTATACCCTAGGCCCAGTAATTTAATTTAAGAACATTTTTCAAAGTTAGCTGTAGCTGTAGTGTGATTAACTTCTTCTCTTCCAGTATTCTCTGTTAACATATATATTTAATTCAATTACAATACAGTCAGCCTGATATACTTGTATATTTCTTTTCTGCAGCCCTCAGCACCAAGTACAATTTCCCTTAAAAGCACACAGGGAATGCACAACCATTCCAAGGACGGGGCTTTCATTCCAAGGCCCCAAATATGACTCCCCACTGACCACTATAGAGCTGAGTCCTTAGAAGGGTGTTCCAAGACAAGTCCTCCATCACCCTCTCTCTAAAATCAGTGTTCTCCCTATTCAAAGTAGCTGTCACACACACACTCTTTGAGATTTGTTTTTCACACACACACACACACACACACACACACACACACACACACACACACACCTGGGAAAGGTTGGTACAGCTTTGCCACCTCCACCCAGATTATAAGGTAGATTTGCTGCCATCAGAACACCTGAAGCCGGCTACTTTAAGTCTCTTACCAGAGTACCCAATTACAGTTAGTAAAATTAATACTTAATCAAGCAGTAGTGTTTAACCAAGCAGCAACACTTTCAGGAATGTGGAGCCACAGTGCCACTAAATAAATGCAGGTACTCTCAAATGTTAAACATTTTCTAAAAGACCAGCCACAATGAAAGGTTTAGATATATTTAATAATAATAAAAAACATGAAAATACTGAATATCTTTTTACAATAAACACCAGAGTTTTAGTCACAGGAAATATAAAAAAACAACATAGATGGAAAGACCCAGACAGATACAGAAAAAAACTACATGTAGCTAATCTCACTATATTTTTTAACTGACTGAAGAATTACTGTTCCCTAGTTACTTACTAAAGCAAGGCGAGATGAAAGTGGATGAGTGCCTTGTCAGGTCCGAAAACAGAGTGCGCTCTTCACATCTCTCACTAGTATTCAAATACGATTCCAGTGCTAGCTACAGCATGACATTACATCTAGTCCACTGACTCTGTGGTTCCCACACTACCCTCTCACTAGAAACTGAGCCAGGATCTGGCACTGATGTGTCACAATACACACTTAGAACTTTAGCTAAGGTTTATTCCAGCATCTGGAAACTGTAAAACATAAAACAATTCCATCACTTCCACCCTTCCTATAGAAACTAAAAAGCCATTCTCTGGTACCCCAGGGTAGCAATTAGTTCACCACTAAGGACAATAAAGCAGGATCCCAGTCCAGGCTTTTTACAGACATTGTGTCTCTGGCTGCATTCAGACCTGTGAAATAGAATATTTATGGCCTAAACCAAGTAATTTAATTTCAGGCTATTTTTCGTAAGGTTAGCTAGGCTGAGCTTAATCTCTTCCCTTCCTGTATACTCTCTTAAAATATATACATTTCATCAGTTACAACAATACAGTTTGACATAAATGGATATTTCTTTTCTGTCCAGCAGGACCCACTGTTGATACATTTTTGTCACAAGCAACTTTACAAATACATTTTTAACATAAGCATATGTACAAATCAGTTTGATATTCAAATGGCACATAATTCTTTACAAAACTCCAGTTAGCTATGATGGCATATGTTACACATGCACTGCCTTAATCCCTTTGGCACAGCTGGCACTACCTACATCATCACAAAAGGCACTGAGATCTGAAATCTGAAATATTTTGGGTGAAAAAGGGTACCATAGTTCTAATTCTTCACAACTTGGGGACATAACAAGTAGAGAAACTCAGGTGAAGAGTTGATGGAGGGGATTTCCTAGGTAGGACTTTATACTTTACAGTAGATATATAGGGATGTTGTCAGGACCTATGGAAGCAATATTTTTAATTTTGGAATGTAATAAAAGTATTTGGCCTAAATTTACCTTAGGAAGGGCAGAGTGAAAGGAAATAGAAAGGACAGAGTGAAGGGTGTATAGAATGAAGAAATTTGGAAGAGAATTTTCTACAAAAAACATTAGCAATGTCCTTGGGGATACACAAGTAGGTACTATTGGATATAAATTCAGCACTGAATTGTTAGTTACTTCTAAGTACTGTTAAATATACTCATGCTTTGTATTCATTATAGATAGATACATACAGATGCATGAACAACCCATTTCTTCTGCATCTGTATTTTGCGAATTTAACATTTTTAAGGTTATGTTATTTCTTGATAAAATTAGCAAAGCACATTGCTAAAGCTGCAGAATTTCACACTTCTGGTTTCACAATGATTGTGGCATGAAAAACTAAGTGCTCCATCACCGGTTTTCACCCATAGTGAGCCTCACCATTCCTCTTCAGACTTATACTTTCTGCACACACCCTGATAACATGTGCAGCCATATCATATATTGCCTCACTCTGCTCTCTTCCTCTGTATTAATTACTGTTGCTTTTAAACTTTATTTCCTTAATCCCTTGCCATCTTGATTACTTTCTGTTGTGTAACTTTGATAGGTTCAGTGCCATTTCCTTATTTTATTTATTTGTTTTCCTGTTGGCTGGTATGTAGACCTTTACAGCCATAACCCAGGCCACTGGTAAAATATTTTCTATATAGCATTCAAAGCAGAAAGTAATGTGCTTGGCTTTATGGCCTAGAGGGATTACATCTTGAGTGTGACCCAAGTGATGGTCAGTTTGATTAGTGGCTAGGGCAATGGGGAGCCAGATGGGGGAAGGTAGGAGTGAATGTCCAACACTGGCCCACCCATCCTGGAAAGAAGGAGGCAGTGTGGTCAACTGCAATGCTGGCATTTATTGAAGAGATATGTAGTGCATGCACAGTATGGGTGATGGGCTTGTGCTTGGCTGTGCCAAGTCTAATTATCAAGAGTGCTTTTGTAAATCATGCAGAATATGCATGATCACGGAGGAAGGCATTGCGTACCTTTATGTCTACTAGCATGCATGCACTAACATAAGAGTCACAACTAAGCATATCCTAAAGCCTTCCATGATTGACTTTTGCTCTACAGTTGAACAATTAAGGTATTTAGCTGCAGGGAGAGGTGATAGTTGGCAGAAGATAAGAAAGGATGAAAAAATAGAATGTAACATTCAATAAAAGAGACTTGATTGAATGGTGAATATGAAATTACTTTTACGGAGTAAATATAATTCAAAAAATAGAAACTCTTGACACACAGGAATAAAATAAACAACTGTTTAAGTATATAAAGGAATAATTATAAAAGCTATTTACAACATATACAGGGTCAGTGAAAGACCCTCATAATTCAGGGAGTAATCAAATTAATTTGAAGACAAAAAGAAAAAGCTTATCACTCTAAACTGGTAATGCTGAATTCTAGCCCATCATATATTTTGCACTGGTTCAAAGCAGTAAAATATTAATTCAATTTTGATATTAATCTGGAAACATTTTTGCGTCTTTCCAATTTCAGACATAAGTTGAATCAAAATTTTCTGGAGAAATATGCGAGAAAGTTTTATAGTGACGCAAAAGGAAGGCCTTATATTTTTGATCCTGGGATATGAGTGGGCAATTGCCAGTTTTAGGTCTTAAATTGTTGCCTGTGGGCAGGAGCGGTATATCCATGTTCAACATTTTAAAAGTCAAGGAGGTTAGAAGTAGGATGGCCCTGCCAGTCACTTATAATAATTTCATTTTGTGAGGTATCAAACTACAGTGTTCCCAAGTATAACTACCAACAAGGCATACTCCAGTTAACAGATTACTAAATTAACACCAATAACTTCCCTAACTTTTGTAGAGTTTCCAACTCATCTTAATCTGTTTTAGCATTTTCCTGTCGTAGCTTCATCACTGGCCTTAAAGGAGAGACTGTCTAACCCTAACTCTAAATGACTTTTGCCACTGTACGTGTCTGAATAGAGTACTGACTGAGTCGCAAATCTGTATTTGGAAAACTTGTTACATAGTCTTTGCATGAATCGAGATATCATTACAGTAGATTTGTTTGAAATGATTGTCAGATTATCACTACATAATCACTGCTGAAGTCAAGTAAAATATTTTTATAGGTCTTTTTGTTTAACTGAAGATTTTTTCCTTGCTGTTAGGAGAAGGAAGTAATCAGTATATAAAGTGACATCAACTCTAGCTAGAACAGAGGGAAGATCATTTATGAAAAAAGAGAGGAGGATTGGTGATTGGCTACGTCATGAGGAACACCAGCTTTGAAGCTTTCTATAATTCATAGAGCGAAGAGCTGGAGATTACATTAAATTTATGATCAATGATGAATTTATGAAACCATTCAGTGACTCCTTTCATACTCAACTTTTTGCCCCCACTGCCTGCTGACCATCAGACCCTCTCTCAGCCAATCTCACTTTATTCTCTATCAGGTTAGAGCCATTTAAGTGGGGTCATCATCAAGGCAGCCATCGGGGAGTAGTTTAAAAGTTTTCCATTTTTACCCAGACTCTAACTATTGCAAGCACCCACTGAGGCACTAGGGAAGAGTGTGCAATGGACTATCTGCAGAGTATATCCCCTCAGTTCCACAAGGAGCACCCCCTCCAAGCATTTACTCCCTTTCCCCAACATCTGAGCAATGGTCGCTGGTCTCTAACATGGAGATTGCACCACCCTGTGTGTCTTTGAGTCTACAGAGCTCCACATTTTCCTCTAGGAGAGGCAAACAGACCATACTCAATCATTCCTCCCCCTCCCTATGTGGTTTCTCCAGTGCCAGGAACTGCCTGTGCCACAGTCAGGGATGTATTCCTCTGTACTATGAGGTCAGGCAGCAAACAACAGATTTTAGGCTTCTTTTTATAAAAGGCAGTGGTTTACAGACTTTAACACCCTCTTTATATCTGCAAAGATCTTATCATCATCTCACTATCAAGCCAGTGTACCAAACCATTTTCTGAACACAAGCCAGTATGTAAACTGTCTTTTCAAGGAATCTTAGCTATGGGACTTGAGTTACTTACAGTGATTGTCCTTAGGGCTAGCCAGCGAGAAGACTTGGGCAAATAGTATCATGCATGAAAGGTGGAGACAGTCCTCTAGAGGAAAGAAGGTTTAAAGATAAAAGTAAAATGTCTCATTAAAAATTAAAACACGAACAAACTGGATAAAAAACAAACAACACCGATGGTAATACCAGGAGTCGGTCCACTGAAAAAACCTTTATTGTATTAGTGCTTTCATGCACAATACTGTGTGCACTTCTTCAGACACATATTCTTAGGTATTATTAAAGGTCAATTGGTCAGGGCATCTAGGATGTGTTCGGATGAAGTTGATTTTGTACAAGAATGTAATAATTTAAAAACTATGTTTTTAAATCGTGGATACCCATTAAAGCTGTTTCAAAGCATAAGGAGGGAAGTCACGGATAAGAGATCTAGCGGTGCTTTAGGCCCTTTATTAATCAATCATGAGATGTCTTATTCTAGCAATAATGTACAGCCTAACTTGGTCAATACTAAAGATAACAGTTATGTTACTAGTTTTATAACTCAATTTAATGATATGTCGGCATGTTTTAAAGATATTTTAAATTATAATTGGAACATTATTTTACAACAACTGTCCCTCAGTAAGGTTCTGGGAGATAGACTTACAATTGTGTTTAAAAAGGGTACCAATTTGAAATCATTATTTGAAGTACCACTAAAACAATTTAGATATCACAAAGGTATGTATAAATGTGGCAGATGCCACTATTGTAGGTACATCCTTACTGGGCATTTTTTTATTGTCAATGGCATAAAATATGCTATTCACGATAAATGTAACTGTGAGAGTCAAGGGGTGGTTTATGTAGCTTTGTGCCAGAAATGTCCCGCATTTTATTTCGGCAAAACTGAGAGTCAGTTGAAACAAAGGATTTATGAGCATATTTATGCCATTTCTAAGAGCACAAATACAAATGCTTTGGCCAAACATATATCAGAGAATAATACACATTATTTTAAATTTGTAGTTGCTCAGTCAGTGCCAAGAAACCCTAGAGGTGGACCTTGGCACTTAAAATTAGAGGAGCAGGAGTTAATGTGGCAGTTAAAAACTAATGCCCACATTTACCCGGGTATTAATGATGCTTGTTCTATCAAATGTTTACTTAAACTTAAAGCATTGGAACGTTAGGTTTTATATAAAAAAATCTTTTTAATACATGTTTGGTATAAAACATTTGGGTATAGTTTATGTTATATGTTATTTAACTATATAAGTTTAGGGTATATATGCCTAATTCTAATTTTGAATAATAGGTTTAATATTGGTATTGTGATATTATAACATATGATTTTCTAGGTCTGTTATTTAGTAGTTGCATTTTAAGTATGTTCCAAACATAGTAGCTGTCTTTTTAAATGGTAAGCCTATATCTTAATTGAAATTAATTGATATCAATTTGTTTTAATTGGTTAGTTTATAAAATATGGCTTTTTACAAGAATATGTGTCTGAAGAAGTGCACACAGTATTGTGCATAAAATGTCTCATTGTACAAGCACTAGACATTTTTTGGAAGAAAGTGCAAAGGAGAGAATTCATAAGCCTGAAGCATTTATGTAATTTATTCATCACTATCAGCCTTAACCTTTCTTTCTTATTCACCCTTGAACATTGTTTTTCATAAGAGGAAGTGGCAGGTCTGTTATCTTTAAGAAAAATATAGCTCTCCAGAGTATACTTAGATAGAGGCCAATCATCTTTGAGTCAGGATTCTGTGATTGCTATCAGTTGTAATGGTTACCTATAGAAGAATTTCATTAGTGATATCCTCTGTTGCTTGACAATGTTTCTGATAAGTAATAGTGTATGCAATACTTTTCTTACACGTAGTTAGTGACTAGTTGATTGGGTTCTAACCACCCAAAAACAAGTGGCTGTATTCACCTTTGATTGTGTGGTGTATTGTAGAGCTGCAAACACTGCTGGAATGCAGTTTGTATGCAATAATTTTGTCGGCAGATTCTGGTGAGTTTCATTTTCCCCACTGTTGTGTTTATGTAACTTTAAGAAGTGTAGGTATTTTGCTTCCCAGTGGGGTTATGGAAAGACTTGTTCCCTTCAGAAACACGTATTGCAGTTTGCTCAAGTGGGTTTTAAATTAACTGTATTCTTCATCAGTTGGGATTTAGCAGTTTTTTAAATGATCATGTGTTGATTGCTTGTAAGGGAGACATGTTTAACAGTTATTGGGATTAATGGCCAAAGCCAACAAAGTATAACTATTTTTCCCCAAACAATCCAGCACTGTCTTCTCCTTATCACTGAGGAGAGTGCTGAAACATGGCACCAGCTTGAATACCTGGCCGCATTTAAAAAGGTTACAGCTGGTCTATTATGGGGTTTCTATACAGTTATTTGTGGCAGTTTTTACCCTATGGAATCTGTCTGGCTTGTTTTTGGTAGACAGCTTGAAAATGGACTTGGATGTATCCCCAACTTTTTGAAAAGCTAAAGAAGTTAAACTGGACCTCTGTTCATCCATGCTAGGAAATCTAAGTATTTGTTATGGGTATCTGAGATCTCTGCATCCCATTTGAAATGTTGTCTTTTCAGCTACAGGCTATTGTTCAGTAAAACATTTTCCTGAGGTGAACTCAATGAGAAGCTTTTCTTGTCATCCATGGCTTGTCCCCGTTGGGAGTAAATCTGCGACACTCTAGCTCTTCTTCATCTAAGACCAAATGCTGAGTCTTTAGAAGAGAATGATCCCTTTTCCTTTTGCCTAGTAGTACTACTCCTGATGTTTAGGCAAGGATTGTCTGTGAGTTACCCTGTGTGATTTGGCCAGTATTTTCCAGTGAATCTATTACACATGCACTCAGGTCATTGGACCACAAGTACCAGGATAACTCAGTCATAGTCCATGTAGGTGTAAATGACCTGAGACATAACTCCCTAGACCTTATGGAGAATGACATAATGGAGCTCTTGGAATGTGTGTCCCAAGCTGGTATGAGCTTAGCAATGAGCAGCATTCTACTTTCTCCAAGGATGATGCCACACTATGAACAGATGATGATTGACTGTAATAATTGGCTTAGTTTCTAGTGTCATTCTAAGGGGGTGCAATATTTGTCAGCACTGAAAGAGACGGTCAACAGACCATGCTGCTGTTTGTCTGCACTGCACCACTCCCCTCTAGGCTTTTGAATATTAGCTAAAACACTGTGCTCCCTTATAATGCATTTTTAAGCAGTGCCAAATTGAAAATACGTCATAGCAAATCAAAACCAAGAAAATTTCAAGTGTTACTGCTCAATGCTAAGAGTCTAACCAAGAAACTTCACTCGGTACAAGCTCTCCTCTCCATAGAGAATGCTGACATTTATGCAGTCACTGAGATGTAGTTTAAAACCACAGAAAGCACCCTGGCAGTGCAAGGCTATAAGGCCTTCCAGACATTTCGACCTGCTAATGCACCAGCAGGAACTTAAGGTGGAGGATTCGCAACTTACATCAAAAATAAATATACCTCAAGCCTGGCCAAACAGGATGATACACTTGAGCTTCTCCACATTCAAATCAGCATATGCAACATCCCATACCACTTTCTTGCAAACTATAGATACCCCTCTATGACCCAAGAAACCCATAACATATATTTAATCTTACTGGAAACACTCAACATCCATCCCAGTACCGTATTCTTGAGCGACTTTAATTATCCCTGTCTTAACTGGTAATCATATGTGGCACCAAATGTGCAGGTGCAGAGATTCCTGGATTTTGTAAAAACAAACTCCCTGGACCAGATTGTCATTATGCTGACCAGGGGTGCAAACATACTGGATCAAGTCCTCACTGATGTGGGAGATTGCTGCACACCTGCTAATGTAATATTCTTTTTGGTGAGGTCAGACTGCAAAATGGTCTCCATTAAAGTAAAAATGGAACCCCAGCTAATACTGGAATATTCAGGAAATACCCCAAGGCTAATTTCCTAGTATTAAGTGATAACCTGGCAAAATTTCAAGCCCCACTAAACCCTGAGAACTCTGTTGCCTAGGCAGAACTGTTCACAGAAACCCTATACAAGTATGCTAAAAGCGGCATAGAGGCAGCTGTACCCACCAATAAGAAGTACAGAACTAACTCAAAAAACAAGCCTCCATGGTGGAATCACAACATCAATAGGTCTGTATAACAGAAGGAAGAAAACCATGGCAAAAATTGGGAGGTGTAGCACCCAGCAGAGTAAAACTGCTCTCATCAGACTAAACAATCAACTCAGAAGACAAAGTCTATTAAAGCCATATTTGAGGCAAATTTGGCCTCCTAAGCAAAAGACAACCACAAGGCATTATTTAGCTATGTCCACAACCTCAAAGGTAATACACAGTTGTGTATAGAACCCATTGCTAATAGAGCTACCTATAACAAGCCAGAAGATATAGCAAAAAAACTGGCAGACAAATACAGCTCTAACTTTATGCCCCCCCCGCCTTCCCTCAGGAAATACCATTTAATATATCCCCTCCTCCTATCACTAGAGAACAGGTCCTCAATGGTCTCTGTAAGGCCAAGAACACTGCATTGTTGGGTCCAGACAATATTCCAGGTTGCCTTCTAAATACATAAAACATTACCTTCAGACCCTCTGGAATCACTATTTACCCATAGCCTTCAAACAGACTTTATACCTCATGAATGGAGAACACCAACCATCATCCCTCAACATAAAGGTGAGCCATCTACAGACCCTGGAAACTACAGACCCATAAGTCTCACTAGTCTCATATGCAAAACCATGGAAAGAATTATCATACAGATGACCAATAATGATGTAGGAAACCTTCAGACACTGGACCCAACCCAATTTGGTTTCATTAAGGACAGGTCATGCCTACTCAAGTCATTTGACACAATATCCCACTCAGGAATTGTTGACAAACTCAGGAGGTTGGGTATAAACCCTTATATCATCTGGTGAATAGCCAGCTGGCTCACAGATAGGACCCAGGAAGTTAGAATTGGGAAGTTCACCTCCACAAAGAGGCCAGTCACCAGCAGAGGCCCTCAGGAATTGGTCCTGGGATTTCTCCTTTTTGGAATCTTCTTCTGCGAAATCAAGGCCAATGTCAAGGGCCTCTGGCTGACCTAATTTGCAGATGATTGCAAAGCAGTCATAAAATCGTACACTGACACTAATATTCTCCAAGTAGGGCTGACACAGACAAATAATGTGTCAGAGCCATGGATTGTAACTAAGTGCAAAGAAATGCATAATAGTATTCTTTGGGAAGTCAACCATCCCTGGTAACTATTATACTGATGATACACCTCTATGAGCTGATCCAGTAGTCAGGGACTTGGTTACATAAATAGACAGTAATCTAGCCTTTGACCATCATATCTCTATAGTAGTGAGGAAATCATACTGTGTTGTGCAACCTGTAAACAAAGGTATGCATCTGGGTCCAAGGCGGTCATGTTTCCACTGTATTTGGCATTCATCAGACCTATCACTGAGTACAGTGCCCCCTTTGGTATGTACCTAACCAGGCACATCCATCAGCTGGAACATTTACAGAGATTCCTCACTAAAAGAATACATCGTGTAAATAACATGTCCTATGCAGATCGCCTCAAAGTCCTATGCCTGTATTCTGTTTCTTACAGGCTGTTGAAGAGAGATCGATGCATGGCATGCAAGGCATCATTAAACCTCACAATGATGGATCTCCTGCATGTCCGCAAAGCAAACAGCATCAGAATTACCTGTTCTAAAGACTTAAATGTTGCCTGTGATATAAATAGGACCTTCTATAGAGACAGGGATGTATCCCAGAGACTACCCCTTCTCTGGAACAGGCTGTACCTCCATGTGAAGCAGAGTTCCTCCGCAACGCAGATCTAGTGCAACTTTTACAGTTAGATGGTGAATAGGAAATTAATCCCTGGTTTGGCACCTATGTCTGTAATGGCCAAGACAGGCTGTAACTGGTTCATCTCCCAGGTCCCTGCATATAGGTGTTTCATCTCCCAAGCCCCTGCTTACATTTATCAAGGGTACCAGGAGTTGTCAAAGATTTGGGATTCATGGATGGGCTTAAAATGGTCCCAGTGGTCATTAGCCTAGTACACACCTATGTATGAACCTCTTGAAATCAAAGAAGATACTGCTTGGGTCAAGTATTTTAAGCTGGGTATGTAGTCCTTGGTTGCCCATCTCTAGAATAACAGGGAAGCTTGGCTTTCATTTCTAGTTTGGGATTGGCACCTAGGGCGGGTTGGGGGAAGTCCTTGTAGATCAAAATCATTATGATGCCCTGCAAGATGAACGTCTTGTGTGATACAGATTGAATTTGACCTTAACCTATGCTGAAAGAGAATGTTTGGAAATCAGTGAAAAGCCTGGAATATATATACAAATATATATCTGAGTCCTGATTAGGACGAAAGGAGATGATAATCCAGAAGGGCTAAGACAGGAAGGGAATCTGTAGCAGAAGGCAGTGATTCCATGGGTGGATAAGGGGACACCTCACTATGGCCAGTGCCCTCATTCCTCTGTGGCACAGTGGAATCACTATGGCCTCATGATCCCAATGTACTGTTTTTAGACTTTTTGCATATTCTAGTTTCTCCATTCCTATTTGTCTGATTTGTTGGTTTTATGACTACTGTTAAACAGTTGTTCAGCTGGGAGAGGGATGGAAACCTCATCTTCCAGCCCAGAAACTTTGTAATCTGTAAGAAGGCGATTGTGGGCTTGGTGGAATAAGGTCTTACTAAAGGTAATCAGTGCACACAGGAAGACGCTTGATAGAGTTCTCTGAGACAAAATAAAAACTGCAAATGATAGTCCTTATATGAATGTTGTCTTCTGCATGGACACCTTCAGATGATTTTTTCCTTTGGATGTTATGGATCTTGGAAAAAGTATCTGTCAAATAAAGAAAACGTAAACCGGACACAGGACAAATTCAAGAAAGCACCTGCATACACCGAAAATCTATAATTTTTGCACTCGGTGAGTGCACTTCATCAGAAACAGTGAAAACATATACAAATAAGGTTTAAATAAACCAGACAATTAGTCCATTCAATTAACTTTTTTTAAAAAACCCGCCTTTCTTTCCTTAAAGTCACAGTAAAATAAGTAGTCCTAGGTGATATATAATGGACTTCTTACTTTAATGCTATAAATGTATATAATCTAACACTTATAAAAACTAACCTTAAACTAAAATACTATAATTACATGTGTATAAATAACATATAAGGTTAATCACCTTATGTTGATATAAATATACATATATAGGAATGTATTATAACTTACACCATATGAATAATAGTAATACACAATGGTGCTTAAAATACACAAATATATCTGCATAACCTGTGACTACATGAAGTCAACAGTTAATAGAACCCTCTAAAACCATACACATAAAAATGTGTATATATATATATATATATATATATATAAGTGTTTAACAAAATTATGAAACGAATTTATAAAAATGATAAAAGTATATAAATAAATAGGAATGAGAGCAACATCAGCGTTTCAGGCTCTTAAGTTTTAAAATACTACTGACTGAGCAGGATTCATTTAGACCAGGGTAGTTATAAGCATTAAGCCTTATTTGCCATTCTAACTCCAATTCTTCCAACTGCAAACAAGCTGGACCCCCTCTTTTAGTTTGATTAACTTGGTCAATCACTGCAAACTTAAAGCTATGGTTGCTATATTTCAGGTTGTGTTTGGCAAGTGCATTGTCCAATTTCATTCTGCTAATAGCATATTGGTGTTTATATAACCTTTCACGGAGTTTACGCTCCGTTTTGCCCACATAAAATGCAGGACAGTTTTGGCATTTTGCCACATAAACAACCATTCTACTATTACAATTAAATCTGGCTTTAAATTTAATATGATGGCCATTAATCATCAGAGAGTATAGGTTATCCACAAATTTACAATAATTACAGTCTTGGCATTTAAACATACCAGTAATCTTAGGAGGTACCCTTTGTTGACGTTCAAGGTAGTTTTTAAGATTATATCCTCTCTTATATGTAACACTTGGGCCACCCCCCAATTTTACACAAATGGTATGGTTAATGCCGAAAAGTTCCCAATTCTTCTTGATAATCTCAAAACATAGCCGACTATGTATGTTATATGTGGTTATCAAGCTGGGAACCTTCTGTGTCTCAATCTCATGTCCAACTATGGTAGGGTTAACAAAACCTTCAACCGTATTTTCAGCGGTGGATAGTTGCTTAATACTCATCAAAGGTTGGTATATACCATTTGATCTTTTAAACTGGACCTCATTAATTAAATCATCTAGTAGGGTAACTGGATAACCTCTGTGCAAAAACATAGATTTTAAGACTTGGCATTCCTGCACAAAGGCACCATCCTCACTCACAATACGTGCTGCTCGCACAAGATGTCCTTTGATAACAGAACGTTTTTGGTGGTATGGATGGCAACTTGTAAAGTGCAAGAAGGAATTGGAATAAGTTCTTTTCCTATAAATGGAAGCTGTAACAGTACCCAATTCCCTATTCTTTGTAAGCCATACATCCAAAAATGCTATGGATTCCGTATCAAAGGAAGCTGTAAATTGCAAGAATTGCGTAGATTCATTAAATGTTTGTAATATATTATTACTACTAGTTAAATCACCTTTAAGGAGGATAAAAATATCATCCAAAAACCGCGTATAATATATTATTTTTTCTTTAAGCACTACATTGCTAAAGACATATTCAGTCTCCCAATATGCCATCACTAAGTTGGCTATACTAGCGCCACACGGGGAACCCATAGCCACTCCGACTTTCTGTAGGTAAAAATTATTGTCACCAAACATAAAAAAGTTGTTGTTAAGGACAATTTCCATTAGTTCAGTAACTAGTGATATTTCCTCAGATGGTGCCCCTTCCTTCTGTAATAGGAGACCCACCCATTCTAAACCCAACTCTTGGGGAATACAGGTGTAGAGGTCTTTAACATCAACCGTAAAAAAATTGTAGTCCATCCTAAACTCCAAATTATTTAGATTTTTAAGGAAAGACCATGAGTCTTTACATATCTGGCTTTGTTTAGTTACATATTTTTTCAGAATTGAATCAACAACTTTTGCACACACATAGGTGGGTGAACCCCTCCCATCAACCAATGGTCTCAAAGGAGGGTTGACCTCGCTTTTATGTATTTTGGGAATACCAAAGATACAAGGGTATCTAGGATAAGATGTATATAAAAAATTGTAAATATTTTGTTCTATTCTTCCTTCAATGAACATATCCTCTATGTAACCCTTGATCTTATTATATGCTCCATTAACTTCAGATCTAGAGCTTAAAACATAGGCAGGATTGTCCAATAATAAATACATCCTCTCTTCATAGTCAATGTTGTCAAAAACAACAAGTCCCCCACCTTTATCAGGTTTGCAGATACGTATGTTCTGGGATTTTATATAATCCAAACACTGATTTTCGAATACGGTGGTAGCCTTATTTCCAGTAGACTTTCTATTTTTTAATATCTGTCTAAAATCCAGCTCACAAAGCTGTTCAAAAGTTTGTACTAATGGGTGTAACGGAGGGTTAAATGTACTGGAGATGTAAAACTGGTCACCCTCAGAAGTATTAGTACTTGCACCCATCATAAGTAAAAAGTTTAACTTCCTAGTAAACACTTTAAGGTCTATTACAGATTTAACTAAATCAAATTTTTGAGGTGGCACGTAAGTATAACCTTTGGACAGAAAATCCACAATATCTAATGGTATACAGACAGACGAAAAGTTGTAAACTTTAAAGTCACCTGACCCATTAATAATAATAGTAGGTTGTTTATCCATTCCCCCCTCATCGGTTATACACATAATAGAACCATCAATCCTAAAGCAAGGTAAAGAAGTGTCGGCTAGTTGATTATCTACAGATAAACACAAAGTATTCATATTTAAGGTTTGTGGTTGTTCAGCCTCCGCTGAAAAGTTTTCGGTTGGTAGTTCTTCCGTTGTTTCGGTTTCGCACCCATATAATTGGCAGATTGAAAATTTTCATTATGTTGGTTGTTCGTACTGGTATTGTTATTATTTGCATAAAGGTGCTGTAGTCTTTCACTTTTCCTTAACTCAGGTTGATTATCAAAATTAGTGTTAAACCGTTGGGTTATTTGTTGACAGTTTGTATCATTAACTTGCCCTCTAAAGGCCCCACATTGTTGTTGGTTACCAGAAACAACGTTGTTATCAGCTACTCATACTTATACCTGAGGAACTGTTCATTTAGTTTAATGCTGTTATCAAGTTCAGTCACTTTGGTGGATAATTCATCCACCCAAATGTTGTAATGCTTGACCATCAGGTCCAATAACTCAAGACCCTGACGGTCAAATAAACCTAGCAAGTCTCTGTGAAAGTCAGAATTTGCAATAAGTCCAGTTGGATACTGGTGATGTCTAAGACCCTTAGGGACAATTTTCTGCTTCAAGCATTCTCGAAAATAAGATATTTCGAGCTGTAGTTTTTTAACTTTAATCAAATAAGCACCCAATGTTTTAAGTTTAAAAACAATATCACTCGTAGAACTCTCATTACCTTTTTCACGTTGCTGGTCACCATGATTCACAGATGTAATACTTGAAAATGAAAAATCCTCAGCCAGCCATTTGTTAATCTCTAGTTGTCCGTTCATGCTAGCTTCTCCAGTAATGTGTACACCCGATACTGCATCGGAGTTCTCCACAGGCACAATCCCTGTACAAGCATCAGTACGCAGGGGTTGTGTTCTGTTTATAATGTCACTCACGACTCCTCTACTCGCCCCAGTATTGTTAAAGGCGTTCGGAGCTGCGTTGTACAAACCGTTAGTGAGTGATGCATTAGGGTTCTCTAAAAGCACAATCCCTGCACCAGAATCAGTACGCAGGGGTTGTGTTCTAATAAAAGTAACATTCGTGGCTCCTCTACTCACCCCAGTATTACTAAAGGCGTTCGGCGCTGTATTAGGTAAAACGTCAGTAGGTGCTTTCACATTGACTTGCTCCTGCAAAACCAATGGACTACGCTGAATTCCACTTGCTGGTAAAAGTAAATTGGCACTTCCTCGGTCGCCAACACATACTGAGGAAGAAGGGTGCAGATTAGTTCCATCAAAGGCAGGTAAAACGGCTGATACAGGCAAAAACGAACGCATTTCCTTTTGTTGTGTATCCAGCCAATCAAGTCTCTCAGAAATAGCATCGAGTCTTGTAAGTAAAGTGTCCAATGCGTTATTAGATAAAAAGTTATTATTAGGTGAAGGAGCAGAACGTTCTTCCTTGTCATTGCCCCTCAACAACTCGGGTGTAACGCCAGGTTCAAAACTCGAATCTGCAACTGTGCCGGATGCCATAACAAACTATATAACCAAAACAAAAGTTCAAACTACGAAAACGTAAACCGGACACAGGACAAAGTCAAGAAAGCACCTGCATACACCAAAAATCTATAATTTATTGAAGCGCTTTTCGTGCAACACGCCTTTATTTATATACTTTTATCATTTTTATAAATTTGTTTCATAATTTTGTTAAACACTTATATATATATATATATACACATTTTTATGTGTATGGTTTTAGAGGGTTCTATTAACTGTTGACTTCATGTAGTCACAGATTATGCAGATATATTTATGTGTATTTTAAGCACCATTGTGTATTATTATTATTCATATGGTGTAAGTTATAATACATTCCTATATATGTATATTTATATCAACATAAGGTGATTAACCTTATATGTTATTTATACACATGTAATTATAGTATTTTAGTTTAAGGTTAGTTTTTATAAGTGTTAGATTATATACATTTATAGCATTAAAGTAAGAAGTCCATTATATATCACCTAGGACTACTTATTTTACTGTGACTTTAAGGAAAGAAAGGCGGGTTTTTTAAAAAAAGTTAATTGAATGGACTAATTGTTTGGTTTATTTAAACCTTATTTGTATATGTTTTCACTGTTTCTGATGAAGTGCACTCACCGAGTGCACGAAAAGCGCTTCAATAAATTATAGATTTTCGGTGTATGCAGGTGCTTTCTTGAATTTGTCCTGTGTCCGGTTTACGTTTTCTCAGTTTGAATTTTCGTTTTGGCTTTATTATCTGTCAAATAATACAAGTTTTTAATTTAGCAACTTCAAAAAAAAAAAAAACAGTGACAAAGCAGAGAAAAAAATAGAAAAAATGTTCCCAGTGTGGGTGCTTGTAGTTCTGTAAAGTTGCCTGGGAGGGACCAACACACATACTGTTTTATATATATTTTTAATGCCTTTAGTTCTGTTTGCTTTTAGGAGGCAAGTAGAGCCCTATTTTTTGGTTGTCTATAGGATCACATCTGAAATAGTTTGTATATTTCTGGAAACTTCATCTTTGCATTAGAAGAAAGAAGAAACACTGTTTTTACTGGAAACCATGGTAAAAAAGGCAACAAAGAAGGGTAATAAATAAAAAAACACTTTTAAGTAGTTCAAAGGAATCTCCAGTGCTCAAGTAAGTGCCATTTGTCACATTAAGTGATGAATGAGAAAAAAAGCAGTTTTTGAAGATAAAAGATAGAAATTAGAACAGTATACTGCTATTTCCAGTTTGGTGGATGATTAGAATGAAGTTCCTGAACAGGTTGTAGTAACTGACTTCAGTAATGCATGAGATGGATGCAGGATAGTACAAAAGATGACTGGGGGGTACAGACTTTTGGTTAAGTGGAAACTATAACATCTCTGGTGCATAGGGTAGAGGACAGATTAGGTGGAAATCGGCTTCCACATAACTGCATCCATGTGTTCTCTGTACACTTGGCCACAAACCCATTTTAATTTTGTATACAATGAAAACTGAGCATATTTGTGCAGGATTTCTCCTCTTTCTTTCTTTTTTCAGTCCACTTCTAAAGTTCATTTTGCTTTCATGTCTTTCAATACCATGCCTGCCTTTTGTTTCAGAATTCTAATCATTGAATGGAATATTATAATTTACTCACACTCAGTTGTTTTAATTTCTCAGTAATATAATGTGAAGTTGTTAAATCTCGCCGTTTATTCTCACTGATGGGTTCAGAGCCGATCCTCGGCTCCGACACGGCCGATAGCAAAGCTCAAGGTTTGCCAGTAGCTCGAGACCAAGCCCCATATCCCACAATGCACTGCTGGAATTACCTCAGATCTAGTTTGCCGCGGCAAGAGAGATCACGGTGATCCAGCTAGCTCGGACCATTTGTGAGAAAAAAACAGCAAGTTTTGATAAAAAAAACTTTCTTTTTGTGTTAGTGTTTAAAATTTTAATAACAGAATCTATAATTTTGGATAGTTAGTGCCCTGTTGGCTTAGTTGTTTTGTGTGGGCCTTTTAGCCCTGTTTAGAGTTATTAATCTCTTTTCTAATAGTCGGGGTTTTTCTCTGTGGGCCTCTTTAGCCCTGTGTTTGTAAAATATAGTTAATTGTCATAGATAGTGCCCGGGTTGGGCTTAGTTGCTTTGTGGGTTTTTACAAATAAAGTAAGGACTTTACTGTATTAGTTTTTTTGCAGTATACTGGTTTGTCTTACCTTTACTATGTCGGATGGCAAGGAAAAGTCCCATCCTAAATCAGGATTCAGGAAATGCCCATATTGTGGGCGGAAAATGTCCGTCACTGATGGACACATTCAATGTGTCTACTGTCTGGGGGCTAAACACCTCCAAGACACTTGCAGCATTTGCCATTCTTTTTCTTCAAGAGTCCTCTTGGAGAGAAGGAGGAAGCTAATAGACAGGGGATTACTACAGCATTCCTTTACTGAGGTGTTGAGTAGCCATGAAGGTACTAGCACGTCCTCCAAATCCACAAAATCTTCAGATCCCAAAGTGGCAAAAAAGGCAAAAACTTCAGAGGGAGGGTCATTGGTTCCACAGACCTCGGAACTGAGTGTACCTTTGATTCGGAGCCAGCTCTCAGTAGTGGAGCCAGTCTCTGAGGTTCTCTCTTCTCCTCTCCTCTGCTCCAGTCAGCACCTTCGGTGCATTCATCTAAGTCCTCAGTCAGCCTTTCAGATTTGGACATGGATCAGCTAGTGCAGAAGCTGTTACAGGCACCAGGACTTGCCAAATTGTTGTCGGCCCGACCAGCTCGTCGGTGCCGAAGACCACAGAACCGGATATGTATACTCCTCCTCTGAGCAGTACTGGGCTCTCGGAGCCGAAGGAAACTGAACCGATGATTGTCGAACCCTTGGAGCCGATACCCGCATAGGTGTTATCAGCTCCATCTACTCGGATGTCCTTAGCACCGACCGAGGACTCTAGGAGCTGACGCTCTCCCATCGGGTCCGGGCAGGATAGTCGACCAATTTGTCGGTGCCGACTCTTCCACTCGGGGCTTCGGCTCGGATGAGCTCGGCTCCTACCTCGGGCTCGGAGCCCATGGTTTTGGTGCGGGAGGATCGGACGGTACTTTCGGGTCCGTCTACCCCTTCTCGTCAGAGCCATGGTGCCTTCGATGCTATGAGGAGAGTTTTGTCTCGAAAGACAATGTCAGCATTGGTCCGGCCTTCCCTCGCCCCTCAAGCTCCTGTGTCTGCTTCTTTGTCTATCGGTCCCCCTAAGCGTAGAGACCCTGAGCCTCAAGTACCCCCACAGGGCATTCCCTGCTCTTCTGAGACCTCCCCAGATCTCCCCACTGAGGAGGTACCCAGGAAGCGACTGTGCAAGAGGAGGCACTTAGACTCACCACAGGAGTCTTTGACATCTGACAAGGACTTGGATGAGTCAGAAGGGTCCCCTTGATCCCCTCGCTGAGGATATCTCCTTTGCAGAGCTACTAGAGATCCTTAGTCAGAGGGGCGATTGGCAGTCCAAGACCCCTACTGAGGATGAGTCCGTGCTCTTGAAGGCTTTTGGGTCTCAACCTTCCACTTCTTGGGTGTCTCCGCCTTATGACGAGCTCATGGAACTGATCTCTCGTAAGGCATGGGAGTCACCGGAGGCCATGGAACCTGTTCCACGCAAGCCAAATAAATTCATGTCTGCCCCAGTGGACAACCCATTTTTGACAAAGGGAGTGCCTGTTGATGCCATGGTGGTAGCCGCAGCCACCAAAAAGGAAGTATCTGAGACATCCACATCTATCCATCCTCCTAACAGAGATTCTAGGGTCATGGATAGATATGGGAAACGCATGTTTATTTCAACGACTTTTTCTCTGCGATCACTGAACTACTTAACCCATTTTATGAGACTACAAAGAGATCTTCTGAAAGAGCTAGGAGATGCTCTTCAGGGTACGGTAGCTGCAGGGGTGGCGGACAAAGTCAACGCCCAGCACCGCTACCCTAAACTCAGTGGTAAACTCATCCATGCGTCTCATATCCTATGCAGCTGATGGTTCAAGTAGAGCCACTAGTTTGGGCATTGCTCTTTGAAGACAAGCCTGGATGCATCTCTGTTCCTTTGCGGAACCCTTTAAGTCTTCCTTTATCAACACCCCATTCGATGGCTCATCACTGTTTGGGCCTAAAGTAAAGGAAACTTTAACCAGGTGTGAGCAGGAAGGCAAGACCTTATCTGCCGTTGGAGTCTGTTTTTCTACCCCTACTCGGCCCTACCCCAAGGGCCCTAGGGGAGGGAAAATGTGGTTCCGAAAAGCACAGGGAGCCTTTCAGGACACACGTGGAGAAACCCCCTCTAGAGGCAGAGGAGGGGTTTATAATGGAAGATGCTGCCCCCGCGGCAGAGGGAGTCCATAGCAACAGGGTGACAGGGGTCAGTTCTCTGGTCAAGCCTACCAGCGCCCCTGAAAGGGGGCTTGACTGTTCAGCTATGGAGGCAGTCAGGGGTCGCTTGTTTTTGTACCCAGAAGCCTGGCTAAACATAACATCAGATACATGGGTACAAAGCATCATTTCCAGAGGATATTTCATACCATTCTCTACCCCTCCCATTCCTGTAAACAGAATCCCAGATGTTCCACCCAGTCTCAGGGAACAAGCAATCGTAGAGGTCCACGGATTGCTAGAAAAAAAGAGTCATCCAACCAGTCCCAGCAGACCAAGTTGGATTCGGAACTTACTCAAGATTCTTTTTGGTACCAAAGAAAACAGGGGACTGGAGACCTATCTTGGACCTCAGCAGACTCAACCAGTTCGTAAAGAAAGAGAAGTTCCGAATGGTCACACTTCAGTCCATTCTTCCCTTCCTAGCGAAAGGCGATTGGATGTGCTCCATAGATCTCAAGGACTCGTACTATCACATAAAGATGAACAGACGCTCCAGAGATCACCTGTGTTTCCGGCTGGGAGCCAACCATTACCAGTTTTGAGCCCTGCCCTTTGGTCTCACTACAGCCCCCAGAATGTTCACCAAATGCAAGGCAGTGGTCACGGCTCACCTGAGACGTCTAGGATTCCAGGTGTTTCCATACCTAGACGATTGGCTCCTCACCACTACCACCAGGCATCAATTGACTCAGGCAACACAATACACTCTGACACTCTGCCATCAATTAGGCATTACAGTCAACTTTGAAAAGTCTGCCTTATCACCATCGCAGCATACTGTTTTTATAGGAGCAGAGTTAGATACCTCAACTACCACTCCTATCGAAAGAGTCTCACTTCTGCGCCAACACATCAGCTCACTGGTGTCAAAGAACAAAGCTACAGCAGCAGAGGTCTTGAAGGTGCTAGGTTTGATGGCGGCAGCAGTCCTGGCTATACCACTCGCAAGGATGCATATGCAAATTCTTCAATGGCTCCTGTTTGCTCAGTGGTCTTACCAGAAACTACCAATGCACCTCATGATTATCATCACGGATTCTTGCAAGAGAGAACTTCGGTGGTGGTTGATGTCTCTTCATGTCACAATCGGAAGACCCTTTGTCCCTCCCCAGTAGCCACTGTGACCACGGACACTTCCCTGATAGGGTGGGGGGAACATTTTCAGGGAAAGACTGCCCAAGGCACATGGACAGATCAAGAATCACATCTGCACATTAATGTTCTAGCGTTGCAGTACTTTCAGGACTCTCTTCCTCTGGGAACTATTGCAATTCAGACGGACAACATGTCAGTAGTCTGGTACTTGAACAAGCAAGGTGGAACCAAGTCTTACCCCCTTTGTTGAGAAGCCCTCAGGGTCTGGCAATGGGCTGTGTCATCCCAGCATTTTCTGTTAGCAATGCACATCCCGGGGAAATCCAACGTGATAGCGGACAAGCTAAGAAGGGCGATATCGCTCCCTCACGAGTGGTCTCTCAAACAACAGGTTGCGGAGTCGATTTTCCACAAATGGGGCCAGCCTTGCTGCGACCTCTTTGCCAGCCATATCAATTCAAAATGCAGAAGCTACTTTGCCCTAATACCACCTCCCGGTCATCCCCCGAGAGATGCACTCTTGCACGATTGGCCCCTGGGTCTCCTTTATGCATTCCCACCCTTCCCATTGATACCCAGATTTTTACAGAAAGCAAAATCGCTGGGAAGGACTGTTATCCTCATAGCCCCCTACTGGCCTCGACAGATTTGGTTCCCGTTTCTCTACCATCATCTGTTGGAAGATCCATGGATCCTGGACCCAGTTCCGGACCTTCTGACGCACCTGTCAGGGGACCTCCATCCTTCACTGCAGTCCTTGAAACTGACTGCTTGGCTAATCCACTTCCCCTAATTGCCAGGCTTCATTCAATTTCAGAAGATACAAGACAAATTCTCTTGTCTTCTCACAAGCCATCTACCAGGAAATTATATGGCAGTAAATGGAAAAGGTTCTCAATTTGGGCCAACAGGCAGAAAATTGACCGTTTCCGAGCCCTGCTGTCATCCATTTTAGAATTCTTGACAAAGATTTTTAAGGAAGGGGCAGCAGCTGCTACAGTTCGAGTCCAGTTAGCTGCCATCTCAAATTTTCACGTTGGGTTTGGTGGCTCAAATGTTATGGGCCGTAAATTATCTAAGACTTTTCTTAAAGGTGTTCTTCACATGAGTCCAACTATAAAAATTCCCTATTCTCCCTGGAATTTAAACGTTATGCTGTCTCAAATTATTCTTCCCCCTTTTGAACCAGCATCTTGTTGTGATCTCAAATATTTATCCTGGAAAACTATTTTTCTAGTGGCCATTACTTCTGCCCGCAGAGTGTCAGAACTTGCATTATCTATAAGACCACCTTACATGATTTTCCATGCTGATAGAGTATCTCTCAGAACAAACCCCTCATTTTTACCTAAAGTCTGATCTGAATCAAATATCAATCAGGTCATTGAGTTGCCAGTCTTTCTTCCCAACCACTCTAACAAATTGGAATACATGCTGCACAAACTTGATGTACACAGACAGCTCAGATTTTATCTTGACAGAACTAAGGATATTAGAAAATCAGATCAACTTTTTGTATCCTTCTCAGAAGCCAGAAAAGGCAATCCAGTGGCTAAAACAACCTTATCTAAATGGTTATCAGATTGTATATCCTTTGTTTATGAGAATGCGAGCATGCCATTGACACACAAACCTAAGGCTCATTCTACCAGAGCCGTTTCTACGTCTTCTGCTTTTCAAGCTAAATTGCTCCTTGACAATATTTGTGCTGCAGACACTTGGTCTAAGCCTCATACCTTCATCACGCATTACAAAGTAGATAAGGCTTCCAGGGACAGGACTTCCTTTGGTTCCACGGTACTGAAGAGCATACTTCCATGAGCCACCCAAGATTGAGGGTGCTAGGGACACTACCCATCAGTGAGAATAAACAGTGAGATTTAACAACTTCACATAAAGAAGTTATGTACTTACCATAACGTTCCATGTGAGTGTTTATCTCACCTTTATTCTCACATCCCTCCATCCTTCCCCATCCTGGCTGACTGTTGACTTAGAGGCTAGTACCATCCTGGTTATTCAATATTTCTTCTTCCCCTTCGAGAAGTGTTCTTGGTAGAAATAAATAAAAGGGTATATATATATATATATATATATATATATATATATATATATATATATATATATATATACTGTTACTCACAGCAAACAGGATCTGAGGTAATTCCAGCAGTGCATTGTGGGATAAGGGGCTTGGTCTCGAGCTACTGGCAAACCTTGAGCTTTGCTATCGGCCGTGTCGGAGCCGAGGATTGGCTCCGAACCCATCAGTGAGAATAAAGGAGAGATAAACAACTCACATGGAACGTTAAGGTAAGTACATAACTTCTTTGTTTATGTTGTACTGCTTTGATGTTTTGATTACTGCATGTAGTCATCATTATCCATGTAAGAGGCTTGAAACACTAAACTTGACTGTTGCTGTGACAAGAACAATACAGGACAGAGTACAATAATAATCACAGTACATGTAATGTAGCCCAGAGTTTCAGAAATGAGAGTGGCGAGCTAATTGTCATTTGTGAGACAATGCATATTGGCCAAGGTGTCAGTTCATAGAATTAAGTCACTGAAGGGAGGAAATGAAATCTGATCTCAGAGCTGACTACAGAAAAAAAGTGGGGTGCAGATTGCTGCAAGTTTTAATTTTTTTTTTAATATTCTTCTTCATAATCATAAGTTGATTTGATATAATTTACTGCCAGTTTACTTCTGAAACTCTTCAGGATCATTTTAAAAATGTTGCTTGCCTAAATAAATGTTTTGCTTTCATAATCTGTCTAGAGCCTCTATGCAGCTTGGTAGGTGTGCATTAGCAAATTGCCTTCTACAGTGGTGTGAACATCATTTGAAGAAGTTTAAATTGAGATATGATTATGTATCAAAAAATTCAAACTCAGAATATTGACTTTTCTTGAATGATGCTGTATTATTAATTAGATATACTTGAGCATTTTCTGCTTAGACACTAGGAGATATGGTTAGATTTCCCATAATAATGTATGCTCTGCTATGCACTGTTTATATGAGTTTACCTCATGCAGAAACAACTAAGAAATAAGCTTGCAGCAAAGTCAGCAACCAGTTTTCAGCTGTAACCTCCATGCTGCAGCACTAAATTGATCTGAGGATGAGTAATATTGGACTTCTACTGTTTTGGAAACTCTCACCCCTTCTCTCTTGTCTTATACAGTTTGTGAGTTCAGGTTTATGTTTAATTTTATTAACATGCTTAAATCTAAGCATGGATATGAGAATGAATAAGCAGTAAAACATCAAGTACATATAAATAACAATAAGTATCTGGAAGAATGAGTAAGGTGACAAGTGAAAAATAAGAACGGTTTATAGAAATAAGAATAAAATGTGTCTGTTGCACAAAGGAGTAGCTAGACCATTTGGAGCCCAGTGAGAAACGAAAAGAAATTTGAGCATGGGGAAAAAATGCCTTGACAACAACTTTTCACAAAAACATGACATAGACCAAGATCAATTTCAAACATGAAGTTTTAATGAAAGTTTAAAGCATTTTCAGAGTAAATCATTTAACTGTCATGTGATGCATAACCCAACATATTCCTTTAACACTTAAAAAAAACACACAGTTAGCTTTCCCTTAGCATATTAAAAATGAAACATGACTGAGTAACCTCATACTTTTGCTGCAAGATATTTTAAAATACTATTGGACATAATCGTTAATACCAGGGTGTTGTGTTCTTTTTCAGACTTCACCGTCTGCCCTCCTGGCTCCCTGTGACCACCACTTTGTGTATAAGTACTGTTCATCAAGTCATCAGAGGAAAAACTCTACATACAATACAGATTGTATCCAGGAAGGAACCAATACAAATGGAAAATAATTGGCGTGCATTAGAACAAAGCAAAATCCAATATTCATGCAACCAAATCATTCAACTAATAATAGTAGATAAAAACAGTCTTGAGGAATTAAGTACCCGTATCTCTTCCTGCGCCTTAAAACAGCATAGTATTCAATGAAAGTTCATATGTCTTCCCCATTAAACAGTGTAGCTTTCATTGAAGGTTCAGTCAACACAATAATAATCACCTAATAATAGACAAAAACAGCTTAAATGGATTAAGAACTCATATATATTTTTCCTCCAATGCTCCTCCCATAAAATAGGGTAGAATTCATTATTAGTATGTAGAATAATTAAATAATAGATAAAAACAGCCTTGATGAATTTAGAACTAATATGTACCCCCCCCTATAAAACAGCCAACAAAGTCACTGTCTGCCCTATATACCAACGACAATAACCAGTACTGGGAGCAACGGCAGGAAGTCGCCCCACAATTATGCCTCTGTGCCATTCCTTACAAATCAGTTACCAGGTCTCATCAGAATTCGGCACAAATCAAGATATAATAATCAAACAGGGTCAATTTAGGGACATTTAAATATAATACTGTCAACTTTAGTCATTGTCAGAATAAGAGAACATGAATTAATATACATTCTTCTGAAGTTAAGAAATCTGTTACAATTCTAATTATTGTCATTATTTAATAAGTGCAATTCACTACCTTTTTCTTCAGAAATGTAATTTTGGCGATTGTGTGCAAAGCCAAACCACACTTCTGCATTACATTTTAATTTGACACATCCACTATCAGTCCATTTCACCACAGCTCTCAACTGTCCAAGTTTTCACAGATCATCTAGATTTTTGCCTCATATTTTGATCTGTCCCTCATAAAGTTTGTAGTTTTCTAGCTACTCTGGCAAATCATGAAGACCTACAGTGCCAGTGACTTAACAATTTGAGTTTCTTACATCATATCATTCGTAACAATTACATTTGTATTGCAAAAATAAAATGATTATCCAGCTTCGACAGTTTGTAAACATATTCACATTTGTTTACCATGGTAAACACACACACACACACACACACACACACACACACACACACACACACACACACACACACACACACACATATATACACTAATCTCAATACTAGGACTTAGTATCCAGATACACACCAATCAACAAAAAAAACTTTTTAAGGCTACAACATTTACAAATCAGAAAACTAAAATGTACAAAAAAAGCAATCTTTTAATTTTCTAGTTCTGTAACTGGAAAAAATACTGTATTTCCTTCTGTAGTCCTAGTATGTGTTTTTGAGTCACTGGTGTTCAAAGACCACTATCTTAAAGTCAGGGATTCATGCATCTTGTAGAACACACAGGCTACTCATGCTTGAACTCAGCTATATATTCAGGCAAGGTCTGTCAGTCATAATGGGGAAGAGTGTAACTGCTGCACCTTGCCCAAATATAGTAAGCAAGTTCAAGCAAACTAAGTAGGAGCAGCAGTGGGAGAGGGTGGGACTACATATTAGGGTTTCAAGCAAAGATTAGGAGGTGGATTTAGGTGTAGGAAGCTTAGGTTTTTGGGTTCAGAATCAGGTGAGGAATTTATGTTTAAGGAGCAATTGGGGACTTTGGGGTTAAGGAGTAGAGAGACTTTAGGTTTAGGGAGCAGGAGGAAAGTCTTTGGTTTAGGGAATAGGAAGGGAGTTTTTAGTTTAAGAAGTTTGCGAGAGGTTTAGGGTTACAGAGCAGGAGACGAGTTTTATTTAAATGAGTGATTGGAGTCTTTATGTTTAGGGAGGTAGAGAAAAGAGTTTTAGGTTCAGGGTGTGGTCAGGAACTTTAGGGTTAGGAAGCAGGAGAGGAGTGCTATTGTTAGGCTTATGGTTAGAGTTAGGGACCATGAGATAGTTTTATGGTCAGAGTTAGGGTTTTAGTAGGGCTGTGAAGGGTGGTGGAAGGGCTTGATAATTAAGACAGATCAGGCTAGTGGGAGTTACAGCAAATGCTATTTAAAACAAGTGGCAATGAGCAACACATTACAGTAGAAAGCATTGTGTTAAAATGGCCAAGTTAGTAATTTGTATTAGATAGCCATTTAATTTTAAGATTGGTCATACAGGTAGATCTTTTAAAAGTACTTAAAACTACTGACTGAAGGGAACACCCTCAGCCAACTAGATAGCATGTTGCTGTTGTGTGGTCCTTAATAAACAAGTTTATAAAAGCCAGGAGACTCAAACCGCACACTGGAAGTGCTAGTATCCCTGGGTTGACCAAGTGCATGGAACAGGATGACCAGTACCATGTATGAAGATCTTGCAGGTAGTTGAGGACTCAAGCTGTGTAGCTAAATCAAGACTAGAACCTAAAATCAATTTACTGATGAATAGGCAAACAGTGAAGCTCATGCTGAACTGGTAGTACACTAGAGTTTAAAACTGCCACTGATTCTAAAGACAACCACAAAGCATTCTATAGTTATGTCAAGAATCTCAATGGCAACACTCAGATCTGCTCTGAGTTACAGCACAGTGGCAATAAATATACAGAACCAACTGATATTGCCAACATCCTGGCAGATAGGTTCAGTGCTAACTTTACCCCTCTATCACCCCCTAGGGGGCCCATCTCTATACTGGAAGAATGCAAAGTTCCTGTAATCACGGCTGCACAGGTAAAAAGCACACTCTCCAAAGCCAAGAACACAGCATCCATGGGACCTGACAATATCCCAGGCTGCGTTTTACACGAACTAAAGAATGAACTGGCACCCTACCTAAGTACCATGTTCAGTCATAGCCTCACCTCAGGCTTTGTGCCCACTGAATGGTGCACCGCGACGGTTATCCCACTCCACAAAGGGGGAGCCACGACGGACCCCGGGAACTACCACCCCATTAGCCTGACGAGCCTGGTCTGCAAAGCCATGGAACGTATCATCGTGGAACTCATAAACAAGGACATTGGCAGTCTCCAAACTCTAGACCCTACCCAGCTCAGATTTGTAAAAGGCAGATCATGTCTCCTAAACCTGTTTGACTTCTTTGAAGCAGTCACCAAAGCCATTGATGAGGGTCAGGTGGTTCACACAGCTTATCTAGATCTCACCAAGGCTTTCAACACCATCCCCCACTCTGGAATTATAGATAAGCTCACTAAACTAGGTACAAATCCCTATGTCACAAGATGGGTTGCCAACTGGCTCACGGACAAAACCCACACTGTGAAAGTAGCAGACTCCAAATCTGACTTCAGACCAGTGACAAGTGGAGTAGCACAGGGTTCAGTCCTGGGTCCTCTCCTGTTTGGTATCTACTTCTCTGAAGTACAGGCTAACACAGAAGGTCTTTGGCTAACAAAGTTTGCAGATGACTGCAAACTAGGAGCCATAATCGAAACTCCTAACGATGTGGACATACTACAAAAGGGCCTCACTGAGACAGATGCCTAGTGTCAAAGCCATGGCCTGAAGCTCATTGGCAAAAAGTGTATTGTCATCCCCTTTGGTAAAAACTCTGTAGCCATGAACTACCACATAGCTGGTAGTCAACTTAACGCCAAAAATGTGATAAGAGACCTTGGGAAACAGGTGGACAGTAGTCTCTCCTTTGCTAATCACATCGCCACAGTGGTCAGGAAAACCTTCTACGTGGCTCACCTCATCACAAAAGGTTTCTCATCCAGAAAAAAAGAGGTCATTGTTCCCCTCTACTCATCACTCATTAGACCCATTATAGAGTACAACGCTCCTTTTGGTATGTACCTCACAAGACATCTACAACAACTGGAAAGGCCACAGAAATACCTCACAAAGAGGATTACTGGCCTCAAACAGATGCCCTACGCAGACCGTCTCAAAAACCTCCAGCTTTACTCCGTCGCATATCGCCTACTCAGAGGCAATCTCTGCCTAACATACAAAGCTATGTCAAACCCAGAGCTGTTGGACATGCTCCACTTAAAGAAATCCCAATCCCTCTGAGCTGCACGCTCTAGGGACCTATACCTTATCACCACAATAAACAGAACATGCTGGAGGGATAAATTCCTGTCCCAGAGACTTCCCATACTCTGGAACAGACTACCTATCTATGTCAAACAGAGCTCCTCATTAACATTCTTCAAGAAAAATCTTGATGATTGGATAGGAGATCGGAAATTCACCCTGGGGATCACTTCTGTGGCTCTGCTCGACAGGGGCACAGGAAAATAATTTTCTTAGGTGGCGAAAGCCAGGGTACATTTTTGGCTAGGCTTATATAGGCCCTAGGGCCAATAGCCTAGTACCCTCCTATGAACCTGTGAACCTAAGTGGCCCAGTTTAAAATCTCATAGTTCACACTTCAGATGCAAGACATTACAGTAGTCCAAATGTGAGAATACCAAGAGCATGAACCACTGCAGGAGGGTCTGCAGGTGGAATAAAGTGCTTTATAAGGGTGATATTTATGAGATGGGAAAATTATTATTTGACAACTTCTGAAACCTGGTCATTAAAGTTAGCCTGTTGTCAAAAACAGTGTTCAGAGTTTGCATCCTTGAAATGAATTCCAGGTTGTCACAGATGCAGCTGGAGCAGAAGAATTCCACAAGGTGGCATGTATAATCCTGTCAGCCACTTTCTGGGTACTGAATTTCATGTGATGTAATGTCATCCAGTTGTGGATGAATTCCAAGATTTTAGTGAGACTCCTAATATTGGACACAAATTCCTTAAGGAAAAGAGGAACTTGTTATCCTTGTAGTAGTGATATTGCATGCCTCTGCTTTCAGTGAGGTGCCCTGAAAGAAGTATGCACACAAAGAAGAGTAATGGTCCTAAATGGAGCTTTGTGCTACACAGCATGTGAGGGGTAGGAAGCAGTGGACTTAACCCCTGATAACCACACTCTGCACACATAGAAAGGTAAGAGGCACACCAGTCCAGTGTTACACCACTGTATGTAGTTCAGAGAGATTTCATGGTCCGTCATGTCAGATGCTGATAGACGATCCAGCATGGCTATGATAGACTAGTAATACTGGTCCCTCTTCATAAGGAGGGCAGTCTCATTACTGGGTCTTGCAGAAAAGCCAGATCAGAATGAATCATTGATGCTGTTATGCCATTAGTATGAATCCAGTTGCACATAAACCACCTTTTCCACAACTTTGCCCACAAGAGCAAGGTTGGAGATGGAGTTGTAGTTATCCAGGTCCTCAGGATCTAAATCAGATTTTCTCAGGATAGGAGTATACAAGATCTCCTTTAACTTAGATGGAAATTCTCCATCCTGAAAAGAGGTTGTAACAGTCTGGTAAAAGACTGGACTTGGCTTATCAAAGCAGGCCAAAACTAGGCTAGTAGATCAAGGATCCGGATGGCAGGTTGTGGTACATATACAGTAAACTTGAGAAAGAATGTCATAGTCAGAAAACAGAAATTTCAGACCAATTCAAGGAAGACTGAACCTATGAAGTACTACCTCAGTGTGCGCATATCTTTGTGTGTGTGTGTGTGTGTGGGCGTGTGCGTGTGCGTGTGTGTGTGTGTGTGTTTACACTGGAGGAGGAGGAGATGTCTGGAGGTGTAATGAGTGCTAAACATCTGCAAGCCTTAGTGCTGTAGTCCTTCAGCTGGTGGTGCGGTACAGGACAGAAATAGTGTGTGGTGAGCAGACTGAGAATTGCTGCACCGAACTAGATCTAGATTTGGAGATTCCACCTGAGGTTGATAAACCAAAAACTAAAATAGGAAGTTGTTAGGCCATGTGGTAGGTTTTACCACAAGATCACTTGTCAGGACTCCAAGCTTGAAGGCCAAATCCAAAATGTGTGTCCAGAAACATGTGTAGCACAAATAACAATCTGAGCAAAGCTTACTGCCTTCATCATTCAGAGGAATTCCTTTATAAAAGCAACTAACCCCTCAGTCACTCTGTTACTGATGTCTGCCAGGATTAGCCACCCAGGAGTCAACCATACTGCGAAGATGAGCAGGGCAGTGAACTATTGCAAGAACATCACACTAACCTGTCTGATAACAGATGAGGAGACCCCCACAGTTCATTCCTGCATCTATGGCAAACTCAAAGGAGCTGTTAATTCTGAAGTTAAACAGTCGAAGATAGTAGCTCCTGTCCTAGTCTGATCTAGAATAGAGAGCAGTAAAGTAGAGAAAACTGGGACCATCAGTTCTGCAAGAAATGGAAATGTATGTTTGTATGTGTGTGTATACATATCTATACATATATATATATATATATATATATATATATATATATATATATATATATATATATATATACACATGTATACAGTAAACAAGCATAATGACAAATGACTGAAAGACATAGGGATATAACCGCATAAAGCATAACACAATTATTGTAAATAAAAGATAATATATACATGTTTACAACTTGTTTAACATCTGGCATGGTTAGGTGGAAGTATGCTTAACCAAACAATAATAAATCAACATAAATTTAAATGAGGCACGGTAAATTAATACTAAAGTACATGCTTGATATTCCATCTCAGAGTCACATTTAGTTCAGTAGTAAGGTGCCAAAGTAAGTGGTAGAAAATATGAGACAGTGGAAGAAAAAACACTGAGATACTTAATGGATATGATGTTTTGCTGGATACTTCACACAGATATGAAATAGGACTAACAGCATGGGGTTTCACCCCATGATAGATACTGCTTACCACAGGTATGAGCTGCAAATCTGACCCTTGTGTCCACTCCCTATATGTATGTGGTAGAAATAACCTCCCCTATACTTTCTCAGAATTAGCTTCCTGTAATGATTAAAAGTGCTCTCAGTGTGTTTTTGGGGAGAAAGGGATGGAGGACCATTAAGTGATCATGTTCATACATGGGAGAATAACCCATACCTGTAATGCCAAAACATAACTGTGGAAATGAGCTAGTGGAACTTTATTAAGATGAGAAAATGCAATGGATAATAGAAAATCTAATGTTTAACAGATTATTTCCCCCAAATATTCAAAACAATTTAGTATGTTAACGCCTTTGTAGCCAAAGTTAACCCTACTAGAAACCATACAGAAAACTCAAAGATAGGAAGAGCAAGCCATGGAACTATGTTAACCATGAGCAAGAAGGCTGGCAGCTCAAGAGGTTACTAGTAGACCTTTAAAGTCTAGGACCAAGATCTAGCTCCTAAACAAAACAGTAATACGGGCTCAGTGATGCTGCTACTGCAGGATATAGATGCTACTTGATCTGATGTTAGGACCATTTCCAACATCAAAACATTTTCACAATAATCCAAAAGGGAAGGGGGCAGTTGGGCTGTTAATAAGAAGAACTGATATCTAAACCAAAGACAGAGGCAAATATTCAGTCCATCCACATAGAATAAGAAATTAAAGCCAGCTCTAAGGCTATAAACACCAACAAAATGAGCTGGTATTTTCCTCAAAAAAATGTTCTTCACTGAGCATATATATATATATATATATATATATATATATATATATCCCATTAAGTGCAGTGATTCTTTTGGCCCCACTGATACAGCAAATAGAAATCAGATAAATAGTCCAGCCTGGCCCCCTGTTGATAAACCAGTCAGACTAGAAAAAGAATGTGGTAGCTGTCCAATGTACCTGACTTATTTCTACCTTTCTCAGCCTATAGTCAGCAGATCAGTAACTTCTAGAAGAATGGTGGACAATGTTCATTAGAAATCCAGCAGGGAATAAAACCAATATCCAGAGACCAAGAAGCAAAAGTAAAAAAAGGTGTTGACTATAGGACCCCTGCCTCTGACCATAGTAACTTAAACAGGGGCAAACTATGTTACTGCAAACACAAAGATGAATACAGTAAGAGCCCTTCTGAACAGTTCTGTAACAGCAATCCTGAGTCCTCAGCAGTGAACAGTGGAAGGCAAAGGTCTAAAAAGGTCCAAAAAAAAAAGCATTTACTATTGCAACCAGTACAGGACCTTCAAACTGCACTCCTTAGACCTGCAAATAATAATCTTTTTAAAGAACATTAGAAGGCTTGAGAAGTCCAAATAGGCATTCAGAAATCAGACTAACGTAATACCGACAAATAAGGAGATATACAAGAAAATATAGTAGCACAATGCAGGTAATGAATGTTACCGTTTCATAAAAAAGCACTAGAAGCACTGAGACACTGAAAACATAAAATCCAGGCCGAACCCTATATCAATCCTATCAATCTAACACATGCAGGACCTTCAACAGGCAGATGAATTGAAGAGTAACTGATTGATAGTTAATAGATGCAGAAGAAAAGCCTCAAGCTTGTTATCTTATGGAAAAGATTAAGTAAACCAAATGAATGAAGATCCATATCAACTAGAGATCCAAGAATGACATATGAACCCAGGACAGAAATGCTGACTGATGAATTGCTAAAGGGTCAGTAGGAACCATGCAAAGCAAAAAAAAAAAAAAAAAAAAACAAAATGGTGTCTTATATTTTGGCAGCCACAATCCAAACATTCTTTGCACACTACCAGAATGAGACAGCATTGCAGTACAAAAGGGGAGAGATCAGTGCACTTACTCCATTACTTCCATTTATACAATCTCCCATACCACAGTAGCATTTCTGGAACTGCAATCATGAAATTTTGTATGGATTCATATACAGATTATTGATTATGCTAGGTGAGTAAATGTATACAATTTGTTTCTAGCTTTTGCTGAAAATTTGCAATAAGCCTCAAAAAATTGCTTGTGGTTAGCTCCATAATGAAGAGTGATAGAGTCTTGACTATGACCCAGTGACTTTGATTTGATTAGCAACTTAGGAGCTGTAGGAGTTGGTGAAGAAGGGAGAGAATGACAAGGCATTGCTTGCTCAGGGGTGGGAAGAGAAACATTTCTTGGAGGTTCGTCTCCCAGCAGCGTGGCATCAATGAAGACTAGAGACCTAAGTGGTACCATCTTGTTATGGGGAGTTTGCAGGACTTCTAAGGTGCTATGTCATACAGGTTAGTGAGCAGTTGCCACATACTCCACCCACTGCATAATGTATCCCTTTGTTATGTATTGATATCCACAAGGGAAGCTAGAGTGCAAGCATCTCCCCCATGGCTGCCTGAACAGCTAAATTATAGGCAGCTGTTATTTGTAGGGGAGGTGACTGGACATGGCCATAGTAATTGGCTTTACTGTTGTGAAGTGTGGAAGTGCAGAAAAAGAAAAAAATAATTTGTGAATTTTTAAATTCAGAGATCTGTATATACATTCGAAGTAAGGAAAATTTGGTCTAATGTACTGTAGCTGATATACTAAAGCTGGAAACCTACACATTCCTGACTAGCATGCTGGAGAGATGCTGACAGCAATATTGATACATGTTCTGTGGGACCATAAAAAGACATAATCAGAAACATGAATTGATAACCACATGCTTGATTAAATTCACTGTAGAAAGAAAAATTTGGCATAGATAGAAGTTGAAAGCCTGCCTGGACTGCAGATGGGTCGTATAGTGCTCACACAAAAGTAACCAACAACGATTTGAAGGTTAGCTCGATAAGACCAACGTCTAGTAATTGCCAGACTGTACTTGCAGTAACTTTTAGTACAGAGGAAAAAGAAAAAAAGAAAACAGCCATGGTAACATAAGACTTCCTTTTAAGGGGCTGTCAGTAGCACAGGAAATGTGACATCCATTTAATCCTAGACCAGATGCAGTGCAGAGGCAGCAACATACAACATAGGATAGCAGTATAAAACTGTCAGTAACAGCCAAGATTACAGATTGCATATGGGGCCTACATATGTTTGAAACAATGCGCAAACAACATACCATGTGATCAGCGGTATGTATTATGAGTGTGTTGTGATTTATGTTTATTAAGTGTTACACTGAGAAGAATACAGTGAAGTTTATGCTGTCCTACTATATTACTGATTGTGCAAGCCACACGTGCAGGATGCAGTGAAATTTGATTATTTAGTAGTGGCCACTTTATTGTGTAATTTGTGATAAACAGGTTGGTTATTTGTCAGGTATTACACTGAAAACCTTAATTCTTAAATAAAGAACCCATCTGGTTTGTTTGTTTTTTGTTTTTTACCAGCAGGTCTAGACCATGTTATGTAATGATTCTTACCACAGCAGAGGTTAAAGGTCTGTAGTCTGCAAACCAGCTTTGCTTATATTTGAGTAATGTTATATATAACAGTACACCCACATAGGGATTATTCATTTCATAACAAAGGAGTTCAGAAAGGACACATTTTTGACATGCTTGAAACAGGTTTGCTCATTAGAAATCTATATTTTCCTGCTTATTCCTCTTCTGCATGTGGACAGCAGAAATGTAAGGACTGTAGAAGTGGACATTTAAAAAAAAGTGTTTAACATCTGCAGAGGTTAAAACCACGAGATAAAATTTAATAACCTCTGGAAAAGTAATTGTGGGATAGATGCCTAACACGCTGCAGACATACTTAACAAAACTCAGAATGTTAGTCTTCAATATGTTATGGTTTGGATCATGCAAATGCTGCAGTCTGAAGCTTTTGCCTTCTGTTGATTTGTTTTGCCCCTATGTAAGATTTAGATGAGGACTTCTGTAGGTAGTTTTTCACTTGGTGTGAAAAGGGCAAAACATTCCCTCTTTTTCTGGCAGAAACTCATTATTTAGTGAGATGCACCTGTAAAGTCACCTCACAACGGGATACTAACCATGAGCGGAAATCTGTTTTTGCTGTAGAATTCCATGAATGCCTTTTACTACCTACACTGAGCCAAAGGAGCACATGTTGGGGCCCTGGTTTTAAAGAATGGAAAAACCTTCAACATGTGTAAGGTAAGCAGGATGGTGCAATCTACAGCTTGTTGTGATGTTCACTGTAGTATTTTGGGTCTCTTGATAATTATCTTTGCTGTGCATTTCTCCAAGTTTTAACATTTGTCACACTTGACTGATTTGTGTTCTACAACTTTACAAACTAAAATGCCATTTCTAAGATGGCTGTTTTCTTATTGTCTTAAGTCTCTAAAACAGAAAGAAGAAATGCAGGACCCTTGGTGGATTAGGCATGACTCTTGATTGGTTGCATCACTCCATTTCATAAACATTGCTTATGATGCACTGACAATGATTTACTGTGAATGACTCTGTCTGGGTTTTGTTAATGTATTCTCTTTCCTTGCACAATACAGAGCAGTCATCTTGCTGAAGGAGGTCAAGGACCCAGCTGGTGAAGGGAAACACCCTTTGCCTACAGTTTGGCTATGAGAAAGCCACCTAGGCAAACAATGCCCATAGGTCACCACTGAAAAAGGACACCTGTGTCCATTGAGCTTACTTGTTAACAAACAATAGGCAAGGAAGCCAAAGGCTTTAGAAAGATGTGGTGGGAGGGGACATTATGATAACAGGTAGGGCATTTCCTGTTATATGTGGTTACTTAAGTGTTCTTCTATTTCCCTTTTATTTCTTTTTGCTTTGCTATAAGTATTACTAAAATGTTACAACATGAAATGAATAGATACCATGGCCACTGAGCCATATTGTGCATGCATGGGGTATTTTCTTCTAAGCTGTCAGTGTTTTAGCCAAACCTGAGGTGGCCAATTCAGCAGATATCCCTTTTCAACTTACTGATGGGGAGTGCAGTTTGTATGTTTGAAACTTCCCTTGTTTATAATTGTTACTGTCGGTTGTATCTGTTTGAATGAAATACATCTGATCAACCTACAGAAAAACTTTTTGCATTATACTGAATTTCTAGGCTACCCAGCTGTTATCCTCAGGCTTTATTCATTAGGCAAAGCCCAATGGTACAGATCTCACTTTCACTAAATTTATGAGTTTAATAGTAAATAAATACAAACATGCTGAGAAGCCTGTTAATGTCAAGCACAAACTGTAGCATCAACTTCTGTGACCTTCTGGGTATCAATCACTACAGGCACCTTTATTTACTAGCATTGTTTATAGTTCACAGAGTGTCTTAATACATAACTCCCCTGTTTAGCCAACATGTTTGAAAAGTTTAATGATCACTGAAAGTGCATGTGTATGTTGTTGTGAGATGTATTAATGGTGGGGGGGGGGGTACAGTGGCTCTGTTAGAACATCTGGGTCTCTTTTCTAGGATTTAGGTGCTGTCTTGGTTTAGCTTCCTCCATGGACTTTCTTCAAATGCTAAACTTCCCTCACACACTCCAAAAACATGTTGCATAAGTAAATTACTTATTCTGAAAATGTCCAAAAGTGTAAGACTAGCAAAAGTAAAGACAATACCAGATAGTACAGGAAGAGTTTTTTGATTGTTTATTTTGCGTTATTTAATAGCATACTCTAATGAATCATTTTAATTTGTTTACCAAAACCATCACTTGTAATTGCTTTTGTGTGTATTATGCTCTAATACATGTATTTACTGTTAAATGCCATTTTATTTGGTCATTACAGTTTTGTATAGCATTAAGTGTGCTTGCAGGTAGTTTGAGCCTCACAGGATCCCATACTCGTTTTTGGAGTCTGATGGTTTAGTATTCTTTGAATACTCCTGTAGTGTGTCCCTATTTTTTCCTGCTTTGAGGTGTATTTGCATGTTAATAAATTTCCAGAGCCACAGATACCCAAACAGCGTCCTAAAATAGATAAAAAAAAAATGTTACTTTCTGTTTCTGAGCTAAGGTACTGAATGTGATGCGCCATTCTTTTTGATCAACATACGCAGATATTTGGCAGCCTTATGGCTAAGTAGTAAGACATGTGTTCCACAACACCATATTCTGGAATTGAATCCTGACCTTTACTCACTGTTTTTGTGGTTGCGTAGAGCTTTGGATCTTCTTCCCATGTCTGCATTGTACTCTAGTTTCCTCCCACCTTCCTAAAACATACTGGTTGATTGCCTATACTAAACTGTTTATATATGCCCCCCTCCTACACTCCACCTTAGTGATGTGTGCTAACCCTAATATGCAGCTTAACTTACAAAGGTCCTTGCCATAACTACCGCTACACAAGACAGCTTGGATATTCACCACACACATGAACACACACAAACACACACTAAACCTGCCCCTTTACCCTAAACCTAAAACACTTTCAGTCGCACACAGATTCCCAGCCCCACCATTTACCTTTGTTGACCAACAAGAAATCATCAATCAAGCCTTCGTACAAATGGTATTTCACACAAAATGTACATCAGTTCACTTGTGGTCCACAAACTAGTCTCGACCAAGTGAACTGCAACCATATATGGATTACTATAAAATAACCGACTTCTCTCTAATCAACACGTCAGTCAGCAGCAAAAAAGTATCGAAATTCAAATCATCATCATAACCATGAAAACAAAATACTTTAACAGAAATCATTTTTGCAGGGGGTAACCCTTTCTGCTTCCACCACACACCCTGCTACTTAAATGTTCTATCTCTAAGAGCGCACAAATACTGGAGAAAGGGCATATTTTCCAACCTCAGTATTACAGTGATCATGTACCATTAATGTCAGTAATCTGTTCTTTCACTCAAATGGAGTTGGCAGAACAGGTGTTGATTAAACATCAACTGACCAATTTAAGTGAATCCCATATCTATCTGTCTATCTGTGTGTATATATATATATATATATATATATATATATATGTGTGTGTGTGTGTGTATGTGTTTATGTCTGTATATTGTGTTTGCTCCTCTTCTGCTGGTAATGGCAGAAAAAGGTCTGAGGATGGTTTAATGGTCATTGACGCCATAGACTGGATAAAGTTACTGTGACAGTGAGTTTTCTTTCGGGTGTGGGTCTTGGCTGAAAATGGTTTGAGGATGTTTTAGTGACTGGTGATTTCATAGGCTGAACAAATTCAAGGTAACAGTGAGTTGTCGTTCGGGTGACAGGATCACAGATTTCTCAAGGGTCCTTAGCACCATTTCACCAGACAATTATGAGGGGGGTGAGTTTGGCATAACTTTTAAGGTCTTCACCTCATAGACAAAAAGTAAAGAGTTTGATTCTGACCTCTGGATATTGGTTAAGCCCTTCAGGGTCGTTAGCCTAATATTCCGCTATGAACCTATGACCCTTTAACATGGTGGTCATACATTTGGTAATGAACTACTGTACTTCAGAACCCTGAGGGGTATGCAGAGATACATGTCAGAAATGCAGACAAGACTGTGATACTCAGTGTAATTGCCCCTTTTCCAGTAATGATGCTTAGGTACAAAGAAAAGATAATTGGCTTCATAATTGGATTAATACTTGGCCATTGTAGGGAGAATCCAGTATGTGTCAGCATGGAACTAGATGCTTGACACTCCTGCATGCTTTGCAAGGGATGGCTTTTCATTCAAAGGCTTCCTCATACTGGCCAACACCTTTGCTGCCTCCATAGTACTTTTTTAGGCAGAGTCCAACTAATGAACATTCCAACTTAGTTAACATATCTAGGCCTTAACTGGATCAAAGTTAGCTGGCTATGCTGTATGTCAGAAGACTCAGCAACAGCTTGCTTGACCTTGTGCTCATGTATTTAGAATTCATCAGGGTATGTGTAATCACTGAATCTTGATTTTAATGTCTAGAAAGCACTCCCTCCATGCCTGGGTTTTGTGCCTGCCATGTCTTTATACCCAATGGCAACTGTGATAGTGTAGCCATATTTCTTAGGGACCGTATCACCTCTGTACAGATTTCCAGAGACCTTCAAACAAAACTTATTGAATTCCAAATCACACTAAACATGACCAGATATCAGTTTATTGCCTGTTACAGAACACTTTCCTTATCCTCTTAAGTTCATTAAAGATTCCTAAATGGACTTGATGAACTCCCATAACTAAGAACTCCATCATATAGGGTGACTTGAACTACCTCTTCAATAAACTGGAGTACCTATACCCCCAATGCAAGATATGCCCAAAAGTTTTTTAAATCCAATAAATAAAAGCTCCATGGTTCAGATTATTAAAATGGAAATACAGGACATAATATTCTTGACCTAGTACTTATGACTGTAACTTTGCTGTGTCCCACTCAGTTAAGTCAGATCAGACGCTAGTAATCTTGTCCCTCAAAATCTCCAAACTTGTGAAAGCAATATACTTGAATTTAAGAATTTCAGAAGTACAAATTTCATGGATGAAGTCTTGAAAATCACTTATAACAACATCATCATTGCCTCAGCAAATAGGTTTGCGGAGGAGTTCTGTGTCCACTTATAGAAGTGTATAGAATTGGCAGCCCCATCCAGGAAATTTAAAAATCATACCACCAACATAAAATCCATAATAAAATAAAAAAGTTCATTAAATTTTAGAGCAGGTAAAAAAACAGGCTAAAAAGAATATCAGGAGTTTGACCAAAAGTTTAAAAAAACATACTATTAAGTCTAAAGCAACCCATGAACTTAGGTTAGCATATGAAACCAAGGACAACTACAAACCCTTCTTTAGCTTATTAAGAAACTACACCCATTATTGCACCAAACATATACAAAATGGTGCCACCTTCTTAGACCCATTGGAATTGCTAAGGTACTAACAAAGTCAATGTCAGTTTTACACTGCAGATGACTATCAAAAGCCCTCATATGCCTGAATCTCCTAAACTACCCATCATTACTAAAGAGTGTGTGCTAAAATTGCTGTCTAAGACCAGAAACTCTTCTTCCTTGGGACCTGATAACATACTGGGCTGTTTAATAATTAGGGTCCCTGACTGCATAGAAAGCAAGGTGTTTTACTTGGAGATGACTGTCCAGAGCCCTGGTGGAGCCACTTCATAGACTATTTAACCCAAGTTTAACAAGAGGTTCTACACTGGCAGTGTAGTGCACAGCAATGTCACTGCCACCATGGTCCCCTTGAGTTATAGGCCCATCAGTCTGACAAGTCTCTTTTGCAAGGGCATCAAAATATAACCAATCTGATAAACTTTGACATCAAAAATCTCATGAGTAGACCCACACCAGTCTGACTTTTTGAAAAATAGATCTCGTCTACTTAATCTGTTGAACTTCTTTGAAAGAGTAATACAAGTTGTTTACAGCAGTCACATTGTCTGCATGGCATACCTTGATCTGAAAAAGGCATTTGACACCATCCCCCATGCTAGTATAGTTAGTAAACTGAATGCATTGCAAGTAGATCCCTATATGGTATGTTGGATAGCCAGTTGGTTAAAAGACATAGCCCATGTGATGCAGGTGGCAGGTGCAGCTCAGAGAGGACTAGTTTAATAGAAGACTTGAAACTGTATTTATATGGTTGGTGAAATATGACTACAACAGTGAGACATTTCAGATATCCTGTACAGTAGAAGGTGACACTGTTCTGTTATGGCAGGATAATGGAGTCAATTGAGTTTGCTGCTGGATTGGAGGAGGAGAAACATGTACTACATTATGAAAATTCAAATGATGCTGGTGAATTTGTGCAAGGAAGATTAAACATACAACAATTACTCTCTTTAGAAAATGTTCCAGATTAGCAAAGTGGTTCTTAATAGGTGTTGTAGGCTAATATGCTAGATATGGTAGTCTGTGAGTTTAATACTGTGAATGAGAATGCAAATAAGAAAATTACTTCAGAAACAATGGCAATGGAGCATGCAGAAGTCAGGAAAGACGCTGAAGAAGCAGTGCTGGTGTTAACTGAACAACAGTTTGAATGAATTGCCAAAAATACACACTTATTATTTGCCTTATGTGCAAGAGATGTCTGTATTGGTGCAAGAGTTTACAAGCAAGGGATCTTTTATAGATTTGTATGTAAGTACTAGGCTAGCTGCCCTTAGGGACCATTTTAAGCCTAACCAGTTTCCCTGTTTGTGCTCAAAATAACGTATCCCATTTGGCATAAATTGGTCTTACCCATCCCATCGTTGATAATTATATATTAGTCCTAATCAGAATAACTGGATCGTGCCATAGATAATTTGAGGGGATTCATGCATGGGATAAAGCATGTAGGAGCTGCCTTTGTTCATTAGTAGTACAGGGGCCAGTCTCATGGGGTAAATTTCTGTTTCTCATCCACATATCTAACTTGTGCTTGAATATGGACAGGGATGAACTTGTTTTATGTGGATGAGAAGTCTTCCAAAGCAGTGGGATCCTGTGCAAGAGATATCTGTCCCTCCAAACCATTCTGTCCATGTTAAAGAAGAGGTTTAGATCCCTAGAGTGAGTATTTATAATGTCATTTGACTTGCTGATGTGCAGTAAATCCATCGGTAATGAGTTAGAGGATGCCTTGTATGCCAGATACCGTTCACCTCTTAGCATTCTATAGGATACCAAGTATAGTGACAGGGCTTTGACTCGGTACATGCAGGACATGTTTTTTAGGCCTTGTATACCTTTAATAATTTATCTCTGTGGGTGTTCCAGTTGTTGCATGTGTCTGAAAAGATACATGCCAAAGGGGACATTATATTCAGTGACTGGCCTAATGGAGGCTGGGTAAAGAAGGACAGTGACATCCCTAGATCTAGACATAATCCCTTGGTTTATAAGCTGTGCAGTAGGGAAGGACTTTCTTACAACAATAGATCCATGTTGATCAAAAGTTAGGTCACTGTCTACATAAGTTTCCAAACCCCGAACAGCTGGGTCATCTCTTAGGGATGTATTGTCAGTGTGGTAGTTCCCCTGAGGTAGATGACTTCCCAAACAACACAATAATGTATTTTTGCCATTTAGGTTCAGTCCATGATTTTGGCACCATTTATTTATTTGAGACAAACCTTCCTGCAGGATGGCTAAGTCATCTGTGGATTAATTTACTGCTCCTAACTTGTAGTCATCTACAAAGTTAGTCAGCAAGAGACCTTTGGTATTGGCCTTTACTTCAGAAAAGTAGATGCTAAACAAGAGAGGTCCCAGCACAGAACCCTGGTGGACTCTAGTGGTGACTGGCTTCTTTGTGTAGGTAACTTCCCCTATTTTGATTACCTGCATCCTGTGAGCCAGATGGCAATCCAATGGGTGACATAGGGGTTTATTCACAGATTATTTAGCTTTTCTACTATGCCTGAGTGGGGAATTGTGTCAAAAGCTTTGTCTAGGCCAAGGTAGGAGGTGTGTACAATTTTGCAGGTATATATCACCAAATCGAAAGCACTGAAAAGCGAATGGCTTTAAAATAAACAAATACCGTTTATTGAAGTCGTTCTTGTGGGGGGCTGCAATTCCCACACTAATTATATATACCAACTCTGAGATCGCACTACAGTGAGGAAAGGGCGAATTTTCCAATCTTCACAGTACTGCGATATCACAATAAACACCTCGATTAACGGCATTTTCAATGTTAAAGCCATTCGCTTTCCAGTATTTTCGATTTGGTGATATAGACCCCCATTTTGCCTTCATCCATTGTTTTGGTGACCTTTTCAAAAAAAAATCCACCAGGTTAAGTAAACATGACCTGTCCTTGATGAATCCAAACTTAGATGTGTCCAGTGTTTGGAGTTTATGTATGCCCCAATTTATTAATTCCTTTTATTTATTTTATTTTATTTTATTTTACGGTTTGTTTACCGGGATAATCCATTGGGCCAAGAAGAGCCCATTTTAAGTGGAGTCCCAGGGAGAAAAGCTCCATGAACAACAATATAATATGAAGACAATGCATTTACATTTACGTAATACTAACGAAGAAGAATGGTATTACACAACATGACAAAAAGTCCACAATTGCCGTGAAAATAGTCAAAAAACAAAAGTTAGAATTACACACACACACACACACACACACACACACACACACACACACACACACACACACACACACAAGTCGATTAAAATAAGAAAAATCCATTGGTACATATTCCTGTTGGATAAATAACACAGGGTTGACATTACAGTTTTACATGAAATCTTAGCAGAGTTAAAGTAGGATACGGGGATAAGAGGTGTTAATTGTTGAATGTAAAGCCACTTCTCTGCTTCAAACTAAAACTACTACCCTTCTTAATGAAACGTCATATTCCTAAAGCATTATTATACCTCCCACAAAACACTAGGAGTAAACCCAAACTCCTGCTCTCATTCCCCTTTAACTGCCTATGCCTAGCAGGTGACATACATCCCAACCCAGGACCTAGTACCAGCAACAATCCCCTATTACCACCCATATTACCAACCCTAAATATCTCAAACTCCTGACCATCAATGCCCAGAGTCTAAAAAACAAAATAGTCCACTTCCACGCTTGGCTATACCATACCCTACCTGACATAGTAGCCGTCTCTGAGACATGGCTAAAACCCAATATTTCTGACTCTGAAATCCTAGCCCCTGGGTTTCAAGCTCTTAGACATGACCGCCTAAAAAAGAAGGGAGGAGGAGTGACCTTAATCTACTCTAGCCTACTCTCCATCACTCCCTACCAAAATCCTATTCCTCAGTTCAACAAAGCTGAACTAGTCATAGGAATTCTCAGACTAAATAACCATAAAAGCATCTGTGTCATAGCCCCCTATATTCCCCCTGGAAACAATACAAATATACTTGAGGAAATGCTTCTATGGGCCTCAACCAATATTAAGTTTGAGACTTAAATCCTAGGAGATGTAAACATTGACTGGAACAAAATTGATAACAATAATCCCACCATCTCAATTAACCTATATAATTTCAGTCAACTTACAAATACCATTACCAGACCTAATAAAAACAACCCCCCAGGCTCCATACTTGACTGGATCCTAGTCTGTCACCCTAATAAAATCTCCCATAAGGGCACCTTACCAGACTCTATTAGTGACCACTTGCCAGCCTTCGTCCATAGAGCAACTGCCTCCTCTCCTCACCAGCATCAATGTATCCACACACGAAACCTCACAAACTTTAACCCCACAACTTTCTCCAATTCTGTCAAACTAATAAACTGGGACAATCTAAAAACTCTTCCTTTAGACCAGGCCGTTGAACATTTCAGCTCAACCTTCTTAGCTACCCTTAACTCTCATGCCCACCTAGAACAAAACGTATAGAAACCAACTCAGCCCCTTGGCTTACTAAAGACACCAAAATACTTATGAAATAAAGGGACAAAACCTGGAAACTTTACCATCACAATAAGAACCCAGACACCCTTCTTAAATATAAACAACTCTGTAACCTAGCCAAAAAACATATTATACAGGATAAAAATTCATACTATACCAAACTTCAATCTAATCATTCCAAAAATCCCAAACAATTCTGGAAGTCAATCAACTCTGTTCTCAACCCTGGTACCAAAAACAATCCTTGCCCTGACACTAGCAAGTCTGACCCAGATATAGCCATGCTATTCAACTCCTTCTTTATTAACTCCATAGCAGAACTCACCAAGACCTTCCCAAACAACAACTCCTCCCCCCTACTCAAACCCTCTCCTCCACCATCCATTCCTTTCTCATCTCCCATCTTTCACCTCAAACCCATTTCCACCTCATATATAACTAAACTCCTCTCTAAGCTTAAGTCAGGCTCCAATGCCCCTGACAACATCCCCTCACTCTTTCTAAAACTCGCAGCAGATGGCATCGCCATCCCCATTAGCATTTTCATTAACAGATCTATACAGGAATCTAATGTTCCTAAACTGTGGCGTGCAGCCTTCATCCTACCCCTCCACAAAGGAGGCAAAAATAATAGCATCTCCAACTTCCGGCCCATAGCCATTCTCTTACCTATTTCAAAAATACTTGAGAAATGCATCCATCTCCAACTCATGCCATTCCTTACAAATAACCAACTCCTCACCCCAACTCAACACGGATTTTGTCCGGGCCATAGCACAATAACTGCTCCCCTCTCTTTCCTAGACATAGTAAACCACGCCCGTGACTCTGGAGAACTTGTATCCACAGTCCTCCTTGACCTCTCCAAGGCTTTTGATACTGTCTCCCATTCCCATCTCCTAAACCACCTTGCTAATCTTAATCTCTCACACAACACCCTTGCCTGGTTCAACAGCTACCTCTCTGACCAATCTCAGGCTGTAAAATGGAAAACTGGCACTTCAACCTTCCTCCCAACCCCAACCGGTGTCCCCCCAAGGATCTATACTCAGCCCAATGCTATTTAATATCTTTATTAATGACTTCCACACAGCTATTCCTAACACCAAGATAGCCCAATATGCAGACGACTCTACTCTAGTCTGCTCTGCTTCTAACCTCCCAGTACTCCAAACAAAAACCCAAATTGCTTTTTCCACCACTGAAAACTGGATACTTCAAAATCACCGCTCTCTAAATGCCAACAAATCTAATATTCTGCTATTCTCTCCCTCTAAATCTCACCCTCTTGACAAAACCTTCTACAACATTATCAGCCATGCCAACTCCACTATTGAAATTGTTCCTTTTGCTAAACTTCTTGGGATCACTATTGATGAACATCTCAAATTCGACACCCATATTCAGCTGAACTTTAAGAAAACACATCAGAAACTTGGCATGCTGTACGGGAATTCCCATTTTCTATCCCCTTCCACAAGACAGACCCTCACCACTACCTACTTACAACCATCTCTGATGTATGGTGCCCCTCTACTAATCAACCTATCTTCTGCTATCTCCTCTAAACTGGAATCCTGTTACAACAAAATCTCAAAGTTTGCCACCAAGTCCAAGTACTCTACCCACCACTGCACACCTCTCCACCTACTGCAATGGCTAGAACTTCCCAACTACCTGGACTACCTCCAAATCACTACAGCCCACAAACTCATTTTTAAACCCACTAAGTGCCCTGCACTAACTAATATCTTACCACTATATACCCCTCACAGAACTCTAAGATCTGCTCACCAAAATCTCATTTCTGTATACAAACCAAACCATCCCTCAGGTCAGCTTCTCCTATCCTTTTCCTTAGCCAAAAAATGGAACTCTCTTCCTCCCTCTCTAAGAATTTCTCAAAACTTTGATCACTTCAAAACCCAGCTCCATTCCTACCTCTCCAATAACAGGAAATGCACTTGCACTCTACCTACCTAATCCTGCCTAATCCATGAATACATACATATACATAAACTACCTTCCACCTTACCCAATAGGAGTTCAATCATATTTACTGTTTTCTTACAGATGTTTCTTTCATAACATTCTTAGAAGATTTAAAACCTCAGTATAATAGTGACTCTATATTATCGACCTCTAATTGTATTTACATGTAAATATGCATTCTGTACCATACTATGTTGATATTCTACTGTGCTTATGTTTTACTACATAATTTGTACAACTTTTTTAATTGTTACTATGTCTGCTATGTTTTGTGGAGCTTTTCTCCCCAGGCCTCCACTGAAAACAGGCTCCTTGAGCCCAGTGGACCTCCTCGGTCATCAAACTGAAAATAAATAAATAAATAAATAAGAAGGGTGGGACAATAATAAAAAAAAAAAAGTAGAGCAAGAGTAGGAGTAAATGAGAAAAGTGAAGATGGTAGTAGCCAGAGAAGCTCCGTATGATGAAGAGAAGAGTGAAGTAAAGGAGTGTGAGAAATGGGGAAAAAAGAGGTGAGTCATGTGGGATGAGAGCAGGAACATACCCAGAGGGTTTTAAGATGGCAGTGAAGCAGGGTCTTAAAGGCAGAGTGGTTGTCTGTAATACGAATAAGAGGTGGCAGGGAGTTCCAGAGGTGAGCTAGGAAAAAGGATAGTAGGTGTTTGCCTGGAGGACGAGCAGGCTTGTGCAGTTCAAGCAAATTCTGGTTATTGGATCTTAGAAGTCTGTTGGGTAGGTGCATTTTGAAGGAGGAGGCAAGGGAGGGGCAGATGGAGGGATTAAAGATGAGTTTATGGGCATGAGTAAGTTGAATGTAGGTAAGATGGTTGGGAAGTTCGAGCCAGTTTAGTTTGTGTAGGGCATTGCAGTGGTGAGAGGAAGATTTATGGCCAGTAGCAAACTTAGAAAGTTTGTTATAACAGGAGGATAGCTTTGTTTTTAGAAAAGATTGAAGGTTGGTAAGATGTGGGGCACCATGTAGGAGAGAAGGAATAAGGAAGGTATTGGAGAGTACAAGTTTAGTAGTGGGAGTGATATAGCGATTATGGCGGTAGAGCATGCCTAGTTTTTGGTGGGTTTTCTTTATATTGGTTAGTAGGAGGGCATCAAATTTTAACTTCTCATCAATAAGGACTCCTGGAAGCTTCACATGGGAGGCTACCTCGAGAGAGGTATTGTTTTGACTAGTAATGGAGAATGAGTTATTGTCTATAATGGTACTTTTTGAAGGGGAAAATAACATAATTTTAGTTTTTGATGCGTTGAACGATAGGTGGTTGTCTATCATCCAACGTTCAGTATAAGAGAAAGCATCCTGAGTTAGTTTTAAGAGAGTGGAGATGGAAGTGGCGGAGCAGATGATCGTAGAGTCATCTCCTTATTGAATCAGTTTAGCACTAGGAATGTTTTGGTGGAAGTCATTTATGAAAATGTTGAACAGTAGGCGACCCAATATGGAACCCTGGGGTATGCCTGTAGGTGTATTAAGGAAGGAGAAGGTGGCTTTTTTCCATCTGACAGCTTGTTGTCTGTCAGAGAGGTAACTAGAAAACAAGTTGACAGAAGAGTGGGATAGGTTTAGATTAGAGAGTTTAGATAGAAGAAGGTTATGGGAGATAGTGTCAAAGGCCTTGGATAAGTCCAGAAGTAGGGTGGACACTAGACAGCTGGAATGTCGGGCTTTGTTGATGGTTTCAAGGAAGGAGAGGAGAGTGGTTGTGGTACTGTGGCCATGTCTAAAACCATGTTGTGTTGGTGTAAGTAGGTTGTTGTCTCTGAGGTAGGGTAGAAGTTGAATGTGGATACACTTTTCTAGAACTTTTGAGATAGGGGATAAGATAGCGATTGGCCAGAAATTGGAAATGTTATTACCTCCTTTGTGAAGGGGAATAGTATAGGCCTTTTTCCAGAGTAGGGGTACATAGTTTTCTTGGACTGAGCAGTTTATTAGAATGGAGATGAGAAAGGCGGTGGCATCAGCAGCAGTTTTGAGGAAGTAGGAAGGAAGATCATCAGGGGCATTTGAGCATGGTTTCAGTTTCCGAAGGAATTTTTTTTATGGTGGAGATAGGAATGGGTTTGATAGTGAAGGAAGGGGGTTGGGAGATGGTAGCGTTAGGGGACAGAGAGATAGGATGAGGTATAAGTGAAGCTTTGTTAAGGAAGGAAGTAGTTAGTTTGGCTATAGAATCAATAAAGGAGTTAAATTGGGTGACTAAGGAGAGTTCTGGGACATTTGGGTCAGGGCAGGGGTAATCTCTTTTGCCAGGATTGATGAGGGTGGAGATACCATTCCAGAATTTTTTGGGGTTGGTCTTGTGGTTGTTTTGAAGGGTGGAGAAGTAGGATTTGCGGTCGGATGCAGCAAGTTTTTTTTACTTTGTTACGTACTAGCTTATATTCAGTCAGGGTGGTATGGGTTTTATTTTTCTGGTAATGTTTCCGGGCTTTTTCAAGGAGATGCATAATGGTTGTAGTTTCTTTGCTTAACCATGGGACAGTTTTACTTTTACTTGTTTTGGTTCTGGAGGGAACAAGGATATTTAACTGGTCTAAAAATGTAGGGTTAAATAAGAAAACAATAAACGCCAGCAAGTGTTTAAAGTATTTAATAGCACCAAATCATCATCTGGTACCTCGACGTTTCGCCTTCAAGGATACATAAAACAATGCACACACTCTTTTTATACCAGGTGAACCCTTGTTAATTACTTGATTACTTCCTGTATATTTATTTTATTTATTTATTTGTTTTACATTTGTTGACTGGGCTAGTCCAACTGGATACATGTCCATTTTCAGTGGAGGCCCGAGGAGAAAAGCTCCAGTAAAGTCATACTAAATAAGACATACAGAAACATCTAATATAAAATTTGACAATAGTTTAAAAAAGACTAAAAAAAGTAGAAAGATTTGAGAAAGGCACTTAGATAGAGTATTACAGCATCAGATTAAGTAAAATTTAGAAAAATGACTGTATAAAAAGTGACTAGTACAATCAAGCATGGTGAGTAGTACTCAGGAGTGACACATATATATATATATATATATATATATATATATATATATATATATATATATATATTTTTTTATATATATATATATATATATATATATGTATATATATATATATATATATATATATATATATATATATATATATTTAAATGTTTAAAGTGCACAGTGACATATTACTCTTAACTTCTTCACATAAAACACCTAAATGCACATAATAATTATTATTATAAAAGTAAATATTTAAACATTTTAAACTGTCACAGTTGGTTAGCTATTAATATTAACCTCTAAATTAAGTCCTTAGGACATAAGGTGCCAAAATTCAAAATTAATTTACTTTTCAATATATTTAACTTTTGTTTTATTTCTCCACCTCTCATGCAATAGGGACTGGCAAGAACATTAAAAAAGAATGAGCTATCATCCCCACCATGAACCTTACAAAAGTGTTCTCCCACTGGGCTCCTATGGTACCTATTCCGAATGTCCCCCAAATGCTCTAATATCCTAATTTTTACAGCTCTTTTTGTTTGTCCTATGTACCATTTTATATTTTTACATCCACTGCCTATTATATACACTAACTGCTAGAATTGCAAGTAAACCTGCTCTTATTTTCAAACTTCTTCCCATTGGCAAAAGTACCAGAAATATTCCTAATGTTCTTACAAACTTTACATTTATCAAAGAATACATATACAAAAGAATGGATGCCAGAGAGTATAGGACTATAGGCTAGAGGTATGGACAAGAAGTACTTTAATAAGAATTTAAAACCTAATTATGTAGGCAAAGATTTGTTTTTTGTTTCGAAATACTCACCTTTTTCTCATATCATAAGGGATCTTATGCAGAAATTGTGGCACATAGTCTGTTTGAATGAAACAGTGGGAAATCTGTTTCCTGGGTTGGTTACGTTTTCTTATAGTAGATATTCGAATATGAAGGAATTATTAAATAAACCCCTCTATAGTGTTGAAGAAGGCAGGGTATGAACTTATGGCTGTGGTAAACTGATGTGACAGCTTCGTTTGGCAGCTAATCTGTGTCCAGGATTAAATGATTTTATATCTATCTTGCCTGCTTTAAAAGAAAGAATGGAAAGAGTTTAATTTTATATAACTTCTTTATAGAAATGTATTTTATTGAATTTTTAGTGTTTATAGTGTATGCCTTTAAGGTATTAATTTATTCAAGAGATCTTTTGTTTGACTGGTGGGATTCCTCACCTATCCTGTGACAGTGTAATATATTTAAACCCACATGACTGTTTGTATATTGTTCTGAGGAAGTCAATTTTACTTTGATGAAAGCACTCAACCTGAAAAATAAACTTGTGTCTACTAGTCCTACTGGTGAATTTGTGGTTTTTAGTTTTTATTTTCATCAGTTTGCTACAATTATTTGGTTTTAATATATAAGTATTATTGACTTGCATTAAAATACTGTAAAACATTGAAGACGGAAGAGGTATATGGACTGGAAGTTTCAAAATGGATATTAGCTTAAAAGTAGAAATATAGATTATGCATGCCCTAATGTAGTATGAATTAAGGCAGACAGAGGCAGTGTTTTATATTTTGTGTAAAATAAAAAATATATGCCTGTTCAGTAAAAAGGGACAAGTTGGAGAATGATGGCTGAATCTTGTGATGTATTCTACTAAAAATAGAAATTATGTCTCATTTTTTGACCAAATAGTCTTTATTTATTTATTTTTATTTCTTTGTTTTTGTATATATTAATTTGTTAATTAGGTAAGTAAATTGGTCCAAAAACCATGTTTAGTCTTGATCCAGGTCAAGAGGCTGTAAGCACTTTTCAAAATAGCATTTACGAATGGATTATTTTTCCAGAGTTACATTTCAAACCATCAGTTACATTCTGGTTGCATTAGAAAACAATATTTATATTTTGGATATACTCTAACTCTTCAAGGCATCATTTACATTAATGTAATTTTCTACTGATGTAGTATGCACTTCTAAAGAATATGTAATTGCTTTTCACAAAGCAAAACCTAGTTAGATTTACAAAATGTTGCACAACAAACAAGGTTAAAACAGTGACTGTACAGCAGTTAATTAAACATCAAAAGCCAACAATATCTACTAGCAAACACATGAAGGTAACATCAGTGTGATAAAACAGTAGCAGCTGTGGGGGTGAACACTGGAGTGAGATTAATTCTGATGTAGCTGATTATGCTATTTCTTAACTGATTACATGACTGTCGGGTTCATTGACTACTGTAATTGTGCTTTAATGTGAATGTGTACACAAACTACTGCATTACATACAGTAATATATGCAATAATAGAGTTTGATAACTATCATAGTTAAGTTTTAAATTAATTTTATTTACAGAACTCACTGAATTATATACAAAGATGTTATATTGCACAGCTGTAACATTCTGGCTGCACATTTCTGAGCATAGTATGATTTTATTAGGTTGGTTTTGGCACCATCTGCAGATAGTTAACCCGGTTCTCTTTAACAGATGCTCTTATACTTTCTAGCAATGTGTGCTTTCAAAAGCTTCTGAAAGAGAGAGCATGCTAGCATTTTGTATTCTTTTCTTTTTCTGAGTGACCCGCTCCCCCAATTCTGCATGTCAATCATTGAGCCACCCCATATCAGACTCAATCCCATTCATTCCACAGGAGTGAGAGAATCCTTTTAAATGCCATAGATAAGAGCTGTCAGAAGTGGCCGTCATCCAGGAAACACTGGAAACTTTGCTGCTCTTTCTCAGCATCCTGGCAGGGAGAGTTATTTTGCAGTTAAGGTTCTCACTGCTCCCTTTGTGTGATGATGTGGACACTTACGTCACCATAAGGACTACTATGTCTCTGCATCAGCTCATGCTCACTCTTTCATATAGTTGTCAAGGGCAATCATTACCACCTTAAGTAACATTGCCCATGACATTCTCTGCACCAGTTCCCACGTCCTACCCTTTAGCAGTGGTCAGGTTGGAAGCAATGACCTGAACCAACCTGGACTCACACCTCCCTCCACAGATGAGCATGCCCATTCTCCGGCTTTGCTGTCATGTGTTTGAGCCACTAATCATACCCAGTCCATTTAATTCACAGTCAAAGCTTTATCTGTCTATATCATCGGCATGGCTAGAAGTTTCTTTCTGCTGTTTGCTTGATATATGGACATCTTTGTAGTTGTAGATTGTGTTGACCTCTTAGGTTATATTAGGAGCTTCTGATTAATAGTATGTTTTTTAAAGATGGGCAGTAGTGCTTACGTAATATTTTGTAGGTTAGAGTATTTATTAAAATGTGTGCTCTTACTTCAAATGGTAACCATTTTGTTTCCTGTATGGTATCACAGTGGTGTTCCCTCTTGTATGATAAATGAGAGAATGAATCTGAGTATTGTCGTTTTGCCTGTTTGAAGGCTAGAAATATTTAGCAGGGACTTTAAAATTATTACTGCTAGATCACACTCAAGGCATATAATGAAAATGTCTTTCACTGTGGATGCTCAGGCTTCAGTAGTAAACAGGTAAGTGATTCTTGTAGTTGCTTTAGAGTTGTGTTTGTCCACATCTACCAAAGGGTAACTTATTATAAACATGATCCTTGAATCCCTGATACCGTTGTAGCTCAGTAATGTTGTGGATGTTACTTCTGGATCCTTAGTGTTTAGAGGCTGAGCTTGTGCAAGTTTCTTTGAAATTTCTAATTTCATGGCAGCAGATTTCTGAATTAACTCATTACAGCTGAATGACATCTCCAGGAGTTTCTGCAGTTGCATCCTACAGATGTACCTGTGCATCAAATAAAATTGTTCTTATTTGCATTAATAGTTCCAGAACCATACTGCATGCAAGACATTAGAAGGTTTTATCTTAGAATTGACAAACAGAATTGTATTGATAGTTGATCTCTGTCTAGTGCAGATCAAGAGATGTTAAGTATTATCTGTATGCTATTTATTTGTATTGTAAGAATGTTCATACTTATCTAGGTATTGCAACAGTCAAGTGACACAGAGAGAGCTGCTTATCCTCATGAAATCTCCCAACTGTATGAAGAAAATGCTGCTGGCAATATGTGTGTTTATTAATATATCGCAAGCTGTTTGTACAACACTACATAATTCATATATACTGTAGTTATTATGGCTTTTAAAATCCAGTTTAAGACTTAGAATTGAATGAATGCGGCCATTGTAACAATTGCATTGTGCTAAACAGTTTGCCATTTCCAGTTTTCTAGTAATGATTATGGTTCTAGAGATATGAACATTTAAACACAAACCAAAGAAAAAACACGGAACTCCAAAAAGCTGGACTTCAAGAAAGAAAGCACCAAATGCAGAACGTAAATAAACCTGTATTTTTTTTACGTTCGGCGTTTGGTGCTTTTTCTTCTTGCAGTCTAGCTTTTTGGAGATATGAATATTTGTTTGAACTGTGAGATAATTACTTCATTTTTTTAAAGACTCAGACCACACCCACTGGGGGTACAAACTCAGGAGAACTCCACTAGAGGGAATGAGTCAACCAGTTAGCAGAAATCGGTCAATTTTGTATCTGGTTAAAATCCTCTTGCAACTATTTATTTAATGTATTGGCTTATTTATATTGTTTTGTAAACACCATAGTATCTGCATACACTGTGCAGCTCATAGATGGCAGATGGTAAAGAAGACAGTTGATAAACAGAGAGGATAGTTAAGGTCCCAGTAGTGAGGCTTGTGGGACTGCTCTTACTATACAAACTGTAACTCAGATAGCATGTTAAGGCGTACTGCAGAGGACATGTTGGTAAGGTACTTTACAAAAGACTGAGCTACTACTTCAGAAAAGCCAGTTTTGGCCAGATGATGAAGTAGTGGGTAGTGTTCCACAGTTTCAACTGAGTGTTTAAGATACAGAAAAAATGGCTCTTGTGGATAATGCATGTTTCATATCGCTGTTGATATGGGTATATATAGTGCTGTTCGTGTTAGCTGGCATAGAATCCATTCTTCTTGCCTGTGGATATTTTATACTTTTGTATATATTATAATATTTGCTTTACTTTTCCAGAAGTTTGACTATAAGATAGGAGATAGCAATCGGTTGGTGATCAGCGACTGTGGTGAGAGTAGCTAATTTGAGGAGAGGCAGTTTTAATGAGTGTTTAAATCTTATGTAGAATGGACCTGGTAGTGTGAATGAATATATGACTCAGTTGGTATCTTAGAATGCTCTACATAGTCTTAACTTTTTGAGAGTGTAATGTGTGGAACTTTGGGCTGTAAAGGTCATTTGTTTTATCCATAAGTCCCTGAATGTCTTTCTTTTTTTTTTCCAATAAAAAATTTTATTTATTTTCTGGAATACATACAGACCAGGTACATTTGAGGTTTTGAACTGAACAATCAAAAATATTCCTAAAAAATTCAAAAAAAAGAAGGCAAGCAAGAAAACACCAATAGCAAAATAGATACAGAACTCTAAATCTACTAACTGTATACACTATATACAGTAGTGCTGCTTGAAGTCAGTAATGAAAAAGAGAAAAAAAACTGAACATACATAAGCAAGAGTTTATAACAAAATAAACCTCACAATACATTTGTAATGAGAAGAATATTGAGAGAGGGAACAACAAAGGCAGGACCAATGAATAGTTCATTGGTCCCAGAAGAGAGCATTCCACCACAAGCGTGATTCTCAATTCCATCAATTATCTAATCTTTAAAGATATGATTGAAAAGGGTTTAACAAAATTTCTGGAAGTAGACTCATTTATTAAGGTTTCTAATTATAAGTTTTTGAGAGGTTATATACTTAATTGCCATGGTTCTGAAACCATCCCAAGAAAGCTTAGTGCGAACAAGCCAATTTTTGGTTATATAAAGTTTAATTAATAAACAAAGTGCAATTAGAATGTGCAGTTTCAGATTTGAGAGTTTAAGGTCAGTGATATGAAGTACCGCCATTTCCCAAGATAGGGTTGATTTGTGGTATCTCATTTTGTCTAACCGTACTTTGAGAGAGCACCAAATGCTATATGAGTAGCTGCAGAACCAGACAACATGAAGAATGTCAGCCTGAGGATAAGAGCAGCAAGGACATGCAGGAGAGACATTGGTATTAAATTTATTTAAAATAGAGGGAGTATAATATGTATTATTGTTGATCATAAATTGCATGTATAAACGTTTTTTAAATGGGGGCATTTTAAGTGTACATTTAATAGCTGTTAATTTTTGGTTTTCTGAGAAAGCCAATCCTTGTTGATCCCAAAAGTCTGAATAGATATATATCTTTTGGTATTTGATAAGATAAAGATAGCATGTTTTTCTTGCTGGATAGAGCTGTAAACAGCTCTGTCACATATTTTACATCAGATTCATTAATATTAATATCCCTTAATAGAGATGTGATAATTTCCCTTAACTAATGTAGTATTATAGTGCATTCTTTACTTAGATTTAATATATTCTGTAGTTCTGAAATTGGTTTGTCCCTAAGCTTGTGTATGTCCCAAACTATACAGTCTTTTATTAGGGGATAATCAGAAGACTAACCATGTTATTCTTTATTTTTATATTAGGATTTAAGTGGATGGGTTGGAGGAGAAGAAGAACTTTATCTTGTTTCAATGATTTAAAGATCTCTTGAAATATTTTTATTTTGTACTTCAGTATATAGTTAATGTTAACATTTCTAAGATTTGGTGGCTCTAAAAAGGGAAGAGCCTTAGGGTTAAATTTATTACTAGATAATTGTTTGTGCCAGATCTTTACCCATACGGGAGTCCATTACTCATTGCCCGGGTGGTAGTTTGGAATTAAACTGATTCTATTAGCACATAAAATCTTATAGCTGCAGATCTGGTAAACTAAACCCTCTCTCTCCTTCGGGTATATACATTTTTGATAAAAAAAACTCTAACTGCTTTGGGGTACCAGATAAATTTTGCAAGTCCCTTATAGATCTTACTGAAGAGGTTATTTGGAATAATAGTAAGGGATGCATTGAAATGATATAATAACGTCGGGAGAATATTCATTTTGATGATTGCAGTTTTTGACAATATAGGTAGTTTCATCTGTTGCTGTCTGTGCATATCCTGTAAGATTCCTGACCTATTTTCAACACATTTAAGTGCATGATGGAGGGATGGGAATGATCATAGTAAATCCCTAAATATTTGAAGGAATAGACCATGCATGTTAAAAGGAGAGTTCAGGAAGTAGTTTTCCTTATGGCTTAGGGGGTTGATAGGGGAAATGTGAGATTTCTTTTGGTTAATTTTATAGTCAGAGATATCTGAAAAGGTATTCAAAGCTGAAACCAGCTTCTTAAGATCTGTGTTAGGACGTTCAGAATAAATATTAAGGTTGTCTGCAAAAGCGGACAAAGTTATTTTAGTGTGCAAGTCTCTAGGAATTGAACAAATTTTTTTTTGAAATATATAGGAGATGGGGCTCTAAATATAAATTGAAAAGACGGGGAGAGAGTGGACAACCTTGCCTTGTCTCATTGGACATTTTTATTGGGTTTGAAATTTTTTTATTGATGTATAAGTATGTATATGAGCTATTATATAGCATTTTTATTATGTCAATGATGTCTTTAGGGATATTAAAATGAGTTAGTGCTGTGAACAGAAAGTTCCAGTTAACCCCATTGAATGCTTTATATGCATCTAATATCAGTGCATATCTTGGATTTGTATATTTTTTGGTGAGATTAATCATGGATTCTAAAGTCAAAGTGTTATCCGAAGTATGCCTATTGCACATAAAACCAGATTGCTCAGGGGATATTAAGGAGGGCATGACCTTTCTGAGTCTTTCCGCTAGCAGAGATGATCGGATTTTAATTTCCACATTAATCAGTGAAATTGGTCTATAGTTATTCAAGTTCGGATAAATATAGCTTTGAAATTATTTAGGTAAAGATCAGAAATGCCATTTAGGGAAATACAATTGTAGACCTTAAACAAGATAGGTACTAGTTTATGCTTAAAAGTTTTGTAGAAGTCCGGAGTATAACCATCTGGGCCTAGAGCTTTTCCCAGTTTAAGTGTACCAATGACATCTAATATTTCCTGCTGACACAATGGGGCAGAGAGAATCACTTTTTGAACTTCATTTAATTTAGGAAATATAAGATTGCCAAAGAAATCTTCTATCTCCGAAAATGGGCTTTGCTGATCGCTCCTAGCATAGATCTCGGAGTAGATTTCATGAAATAGTTCTATAATTTGGAGGTCTGTTTTGGATGCTTTGTCATGATGATAGATTAGAGTTATTCTAGAAGCCTCCTGCTTATTTTCTATTAATCTTGCTAAAGCTCTAGAAGGGGTTTGTGTCCACTCAGAGTACTTAGCTATAAATCTTAATTCCTGTAATTCAAATATTTCTCTTTATTTTTCTACAATTAGATATTCCAAAGCAGAGGATTCATTATCTTGATAATCCTTATCTAATTCTTCAGTTTCAGACATTAATCTATTTTCCTTTTCTTTTCTTACTTTCTTAAGGTAGGAAGCTTTCTGAATAAATATTCCCCCTGAGCACCGCTTTACATGCAGCCCACTGGATATCGTATGGAATATCTGTGTTATTCAGGTTTTCGTCAAATTCTGTTAAGGTTCTTAGAATTTCTTTAGTCACTTCAGGATTACACAGCAGGTTATTATTTAAGGACCGGTTGCAACTCTTATCTGTATTAGGTGAATTTTGTGCAAAGTTTATTATTAAGCTTATCTTCGAATGATCTGAAAAAAACCTGGGTTCAGCTAAATATTTAATTCCAATTTTATTAGCCCTTCTAAAATTAGAAAAAAGTCCAGACGTGACCAAGAATTATGGCATTTAGAAAGTATGTGTAACTATTACTTTTTTGAACATCATCACCAAAAGAAATAGAATCAATGAGACTATAATCTAAAATGAGTTCAGCCAAAGCCAGAGAGGCTTGTGTGCTGTATGATTTGGATTTACTAGAACGATCTGAACATGGATCTATTACTGCATTCCAATCCCCCCCAACGACATAGTAGTGATTAGGAAAATTGGATAAGATATTATATATTGTTAAGATTAAGTCTTGCTGTCTTGCACAGGGACTGTATACATTCAGAAATAAGGTTGGTTTATCAAGCAAAGGGTTCATAGCTGTAAGATAGCACCTCCTACCCCCAGAATCTACTTCAAAGTCTATAATTAGGACCCGGAATGACTTTTTAATTATAGTTGCTACTCCTTTAGAGTTAGAGCTATCCCCTGAAGCAATGATGTTTTTTATCCATTTCCTGTTAGTCTCACTTGAATCTTCTCTAACCATTTTTGTTTCTTGAATAAAACAGATGTTTGCCTCTGACTTCAAAAGGAGATGCATCAGCAATTTTCTTTTATTTTTGTCATGCAACCCTCTTACGTTCCAGGAGTCTAACATCCACATTTTATACGTTCTACTGAATGAAGCCTTAATCTATGTATTGAAATGTCTAAAATCAAAATATTATTGCATGACCCAAGGAAAGTTTTTAAGAAAAATAAAATTAGGTCACTTGATAAGTTTGCAGAACTTAATTGTTTCAAGCCTACCCCTGTGCCTACCCACTTAACCACTTTATTTGAAAGAGAATAAAAGATAGGAATTACATATAAAATTGAACCTATTAAATAATTTTCAAAAGTAAATGCGTAACTTCCAGCTAGTAATAAACCTATCCATTTTATTACACAACTATAACTACGACCTATATACACCACTGTCTTAACCACAAACGTAGCCATCTACTACCCTACTTAGAAGATCCACATTACTCCTAAATGAACATTCTGATAATTAGAATTGACAGCGTAAATAAGTCCCTAGAGACTGAATGTCAAAAACAGCATACAATAACTACAAAAATAATATACCTCTTTAGACATATAATACTGCAAAATATGAGCAGTCTGCAGCAATAAACATTATCTAAGCGTCGCCGCATATAGCTGACCGCAATTTGTAAAGGTTTCATGATGTAGCCCAGTGATATAGAGATTTGTAAAAATAAGACAGGTTGAGTTCAAAATATACCAAGGGTTACAGAGTTAAGGAACAGGCTGGTTTTATCTCTATCAGATAGATTTAGGCAATTCCAGTCTATGTATCTAAATATAACTAAACTTTTGCACTAGAACTTATCAGTCAACATCTATTATTTCCAATTAGGAGCAAAAAAAATTAAATCTCTAATAAAATCAAAATACCTCTTATATCACATAAGATAATGTATGGTTACTTCTCATGAAATCTAAATGGAATTTTCTTGCCAACGTGAATTAAACACTTCATTATCCTGTGACAGAGATTAAAATAATTATCATAACTTATGTCAGGCAAAGAATCAACATCTTCAATTAGGTTTGTCCACCTTATACAAGGAAATATATAGTTAGCATGAACTATCAAGGTATACTACACAAAATGTTAACACCACAATTTAACTTTAGAAGATCCTGAGCTAACTTTAGTCAAAATCCTCCTAAGCTTTTGGTCTATAATTGAATAAGAATATAAGCAAGGGATAGCAAGTTTCCATAATGGTAAACAACAAATGGAATTTAGTACCAGGGAAGACACTAATCACTTCTCTAAAGTATATGTAAAAAAAAAAAAAAAAAAAAAAAATCCCACTAAATGTTGTCTCAGTTATAACATTAGATCTCTCACATATCTGAAATTATCAGACTTAACAAAGTATTCTAGAGTTCAGACCTTTGCACAAAAAAACACAGTGACAGGAAGTTCAGGGAAAAAGTCTGTTCTAGACCCATAGGTCTCAAATCTCATTTCTTCACATAATGAGCTTCTAGTAAAAATATACAATAAAAAGGCACTCAGTTCCTCCTTGATTAGTGAAAACCCAATTAGACCACAGAGGTTTGCAGTTTGGTCCAAGTCTCTTTAAGGGAATAGTCAAACTTGAACTAGCAAGCCAACAACTATCTACGTGAATCCCCTAGTTCCCGAAAACAACCATATATCTTTTCTAACTTGTTATTTGATTAAACATTTGGTATAAACAGAGCCATGCTCACAGACGTCTTGTCTTTCCTCAGACCCAGATATGTGTATGGATATGCTGTTCGCATGGAAATATTCGAGGGAAGACAGCCCAGGAAGTTTTTGCACAAATATCTTTCTGCTACCCCACCAGTAAGCAAAAGAAATGATCCTAGGAGAATTCCCACCCAGTTTGGGAGCATTTCCGGTACCCAAGAACATCTAACCTTCTCTCAAGAAGGTAAGGAATAACCCTTATATACTTTCAGATTTAAGTTTAAACTTCACTGCCATCAGTATTTGCAAGCAGATTAAAGCTCTTGTAGTCAGGAGCTTTACAGATCGCGTTCTTTACTGAAGCACTTGAAAAAAATTGGTTTTGCATCTTTAGGGGAGTCCATTGTATACCTTACTTCATTGTGTTAGAAGAAAAGGGTGTTTGGAAAACACGTTAGGAATTTTATCTTTCGCCTAATGAGCTCCACACAGAATGGTGAGAGTTTTCGGTGCTTCTCTTTAATTATCACTGGGAGATTCTGAGCAATAAATAATTTATGCCCATTCCAGAGAAATTGCTTATGCTTTTTGCTTGCAGCTAAGACTTTCTGAATGTCTTGAAAGTTGAGAAGTTTCACATAGATTAGCCTGGGGATGTCAGGGAGCTGATTTTTGTATAGTGCATGATGAACTCTTTCAATTATTATGAAATTTGCACTACCACTCACATTTAATAATGCATTAAGTATTTGTTTAACCACATCCATGAGTTGATTTTGATCATATTTTTCTGGTAGACCTCTTATGAGGATGTCATTATGTCTGCTCCTTGCTTCTAAGTTGAGGAGTTTCTGTTGGATATCCGCTAAGACAGTGTTCTTAGCAGCCAACTCCTCTCTCAGCAGATCCAGTTGATGTTCATTAGCTTGTGTTTCTGCTTCAGTATTATCCATACGTTCAGCAATTTGGTTAATTGTATTCCCGAACTTTGAAAGCTGTTCAGAAAAACCCTGCACCACTGTTTGGAGTGGTAGAAGGGCAAGTTTGAGTTCATCCATTTGTATGGAATTTTCAGTTTTCTGTTTTGCATTCACTGTACCTAAATCTTGTTGCTGTTTTGTTACTTTCTGTCTCTTGGAGATAAGTTCTTTTTCCACAGAAGCTATAGCCGATAATTTTGTTTTTGATGTTTGGGTGTCCATAACTTCTGACTCTTTAGACATCTTGTATTTTTACCTACTTTGAGAAAAGTCTTAATTTCTGCCCTACTGGAACTCTTAGACCTGTACCTGACACATGGTGGAGAGGCTCTTAAGGAATCCAGAGAGTTTTTTTTTTCAGTTTAACTGAAGAAAGAAGAAAAACACCCCACTTCAATATGTAAAACACCCCACTTCAATATGTAGGGCAGTGTTTATACTGCAAACTATCCACAAACACCACATTCTTTAGATATTTTTCTGGCTTTTTTTAAGAGTTATACTAGTAGTTAGGTAGGAGCTCCATGGAGAGGGTGCTTTCTAGACGACCACCATTTTGGAATCTCCCCCTGAATGTCTTTCTTGGAAAAAGTTTTAAAACAGAATAATGGAAATGTATTCTTATAGGGGGATTAGATAGGTGAAAAGTGCAATGTTTTAAAGAACTTTTTTTGAAAGGGGGGGATATATTGTCTTACATTTCAGCATCTACACTGGAGGCAAGTTTGGAAATATCTTAGTGGTTGGTACTTGTATTTTCTAAAGGTGTGACAGAACCTTTTTGATTCCTTTAGTGGACTGGCTTACAGAGGGCGTTGGTAAGTCACTTTAGATTTACTATTTTTTTTTTGGTTCTCTGGTGCCTTTGGAAGTGGGCTCTGTTTTATTTTTATTATTAGTACTGATTGCCAGTATAACCATGCTCTGCTCAGGCTTCAATTTGTCCTGCATTATTAACAGTCAAGAAAAGATTTGCATAAGAATGTGCAGAAGTTTTATGGAATTGTACAAAACCCATGGCCAAAAGCGATGCATCAGGGTTGTAATCAAGACACTGCTTTGAAAGAGGAAAAAATATGTGACTAGGTCTGGGTGTTACAAACTGACTCAAAAATAGTGCAGATGAAGGGAGTGCAACAAAAGAAGGAAAAACAAATGGGAGATGAGTCAATAATAGGAGGAGATGGAAAAAAAACAGAAAGCAGAAAACAAAATAAATAAGACATGGTGGACATACTTGCCTGTGGATAGTAACAATATGATTTAGTAGAAATAGATGATCACCATTTATGTTAAATAAAAACATGTCAATACTTTGTGTTTATAGGATATAACAATTGAAAGACAGATAGAAAGGAGGGCGAAGGTATGTGAGGAGAGGACAATTTCTGGTTTGTTAGTCATGATATTTATTTTGGAATGCTTAACTGGATTTAAAATATATTTTGGGCAACCAACTGGGAATATTTTTAACTATAATTCTAAGAATTGCCCTAGGAACAGTAATTCAGTATCAACTACTGAAGTATAATTTATATTGTGAATATGATCCTGTTGAAGAGGAGGAGACGTAATGTTTGATCTGATGTTGTTAATCTTCGTTCATTCCTTACTGATAGGTTATCAGTTCCGTCCTCGGAACCGAGCCGGCCAATATCAAGCTCGCATCAGCCACAAACTCTCGAGCCAAGGTCCTACCCTGAATGCTCTACTCCCTGTTACCTCAGATCTCGTTTGCTGCGTTGCTGAACAGCCATGTCAAGCCACTCTCTCAGCTAAGTGTGTACTTTTTTTGACAGTTTATATATTGTTACTGCTCTAAATTTTCTCAAAAGTTTATTCTAATACTTTCCTATCCTATCACACACTTTAGACTCTCTCCCTTTAGTCTTTTCTCTTTATTACCCTCTTTTCTTACCTTGTGGTAATTCTCCATTACCATCGTTGGTAATCCTTCTTTTTTCTCTTTTTACCCTTTTCTTGGGTAGCCATTATTCTTCCTTTTGCTACTGTGCTTCTTCTCCACAACAGCTATGTCGGATAACAAAAGTTCTGTTGGTTTCAAGCAGTGCAAGGATTGTGAACGTAATTTACTGCTTACCGATGGCCATGACTTATGTGTCTACTGTCTTAATGTCTCCCACTTAACTGTAGATCTTCCATGTGGGATCTGTAAAAACTTCTCTACCAGGACTCTCAACGAGAGGAAGAATAAGTTAATTTTGAAAGGTCTCCTCAAGTCTCCTTTCTCTGATGCTATTTCTGGGTTGGAGAGCTCACCCCCTCCTGTTAAACCCCACAAGAGTCGTTCTTCCTTTTCTTCATCGAAGTCACTTCCTTCTTCTCCCTCGGGAGATCGTAGGGAGTCAACTCACAAGAAAATTAAATTGATTACTACTCTGGTACTGCCACCTGTGACCCTGTTGGCTCCAGGCTCGGCACTGCCCCAAATGATCCTGACTACAGCCATGTCTCCTTTATTGATATCGGCACACTAGTTTCCGGTGCAGACAGCTACGGTTCTGACAGTTCTGTCGCAACCTCTAATGGCACTGTCAATACAGGTTCAGTCCCCTTCGGTACCATTGTACAGTTACCTTTGGCTCGAAGTATGACTCGTCTGTACTCCACAGTGCAGACATTTTTGGCACCGACATATACTTTGGTGTAGTCCTTTTCGGCACCATCCTTATTGCCGGTGCAGACACTTTCCACTACGGCACCATACCCTTTGGGGCAGACCTTTGCTTTTATGGTGCAGACACCTTCAACTACCACAGTGCCCACATCTTTGGCGTAGACTTTTTCCACACTGTTTTCTTTGGTGCAGACTTCCTTGGCTCCAAGCTCTGCACCTATTGACCTAGCAAGGACCAAATATTCCCCTTCAATGGATCCTTTTGCAAGCAGTCAGTATAGTCCTTTCCTAGAAAAGCCAGAATCACCATTAACCTTCTCCATGAGGTCAACCAAGAGTCTTTCTGAGCAGGATGTGTTGCGGCTTTTTGACCAGTTGCTTTTGGCCAGAGGTCTCTCTCAATGGTGGAAGTCCACGTTCCCTCATTCAGGTGAGTGTATTTTGCCTCAAACCCCAACTTATAATCCTCCTTCGACGTCTACTCAAGTCTTGAAGCCTATTACTCTGACAGCAGCTTCCCTCCCTCTTACTCCAATAGTGGATCTCATTTTGGAACCAGAGTTGTCCTTGTGGTCCATGGTGCACTGGACATTGGGCTCTTCTCAGGCCAGTGGCTGCGCCATTGGGGAGGGCATTCTTGGCTCCATGCCAATTTTTTTCTATGGCACCCTTCCAGGGATGCTCTCTCTCTCTTTCTTATGGTTCATGGTCATCTTGAGACTCCTGGTCTGGGGTGGGTTCGTCGGGGCAGGGTGTGACCCCGGTTCTGAAGTTGTCATGCTCGGTTCCAGGTTCCCATCCCTCCTTGGGCGGGCCAGCCTTCCAAGCCATGGAGAGGGTGCTTGCCTCCACTGGCAAAGCTCATTTGTCGGAGTCCTCTCCCCCCTTTGTGCCACAACTGCTACAAGCTTCAACCCCCGGAAACTGGGCACAAGAGCTTCAGGTCTCTCCTCCTCAGTAGACTCCCTCTTTGCAGTCTTCCCCAGAACCACCCACTGAGGAAGAGCCCCACAAAGCATTGTGCAAGAGGAAGCACATGGACTTCACTGAGGAGTCACTGACTGAAGATATGGATTTTGATGACTGGGAAGGGTCCCCCATGGTCACCCTCTGATGAGGTGTCCTTTGGTGACAACCTCGAGACCCTTAGACAGAGGGGTGACTGGAAGCCCTCTAATTCTTCCTCTGAGGACTTCGTATTCCTGCAAACTTTTCGTGCCCGGCCCTCTACCTTCTGGGTCACCCCACCTGCCGATGAGCTCATCCAGCTCATCATGCAGCACGCATGGAAGGCTCCTGATACCATGGAAGTGATACCTAAGAGGCCAGACAAGATATTATTGCCCCCCACGGGTCACATGGTCTCCCAGTAGAAATTATGGTGGTGGCAGCTGCTACTAAGAAGGATTTGGCAGAAGAGAGCCAAACTATCCATCCACCCAACAAGGAATTCTGGGCGATTTGACAGATAGGGAAGCATGTGTTTGCTTCTTCGACCTTCGCCGTAAAGTCTTTGAATTATTTGGCACATTTTACCAGGCTTCAGTGAGATCTTATCAACCAGCTCTCTGAAACCTTGGCAGGAGCTGTTTCTGATGAAGTTTGTGATAATGTGTCTTCTCAGATAGCCACCCTAGAGCCCATTTCCAACTCTTCCATGTATCTTATTTCTCACGCAATGGAAGGGGTGGCTAGAGCGGCAGGCGCAGGTATAGTCACCAGACGACATGCTTGGATGTGCCTTTGTGACTTTGCAGATTCCATTAAGGCTTCTTTAATGAATGCCCACATAGAGGCCGCTTCTTTGTTTGGCCCTAAAGTCAAGGATATGCTGGCATGGTGTGAACAAGATGGCAAGACCTTGTCTGCCATTGGTGTCAGACACTCCACTCCTCAGCGATTCTGTTCCAAAAATCAGAGGAGCAGAAAGATCTGGTACAAGAAATCACAGGGTTCTTTCCGGGATACACATGTGAGTTTTCCCTTAGAGGCAGAGGGGGAAACTCCAAAGGAAGATGCCCCTTTCGTGGGCAGAGGATATCTGCGAAACTGGGGTTCCAGAGATTCTTTCTCTGGCCAAACCTATCAGCGCTCCTGAAGGGTTGCCCGACTGCTCACCTCTGGAAGCAGTCGTAGGTCATTTCTCCTTGTACCCTGCTGCCTGGCAAAAGATAACAACTGACTCTTGGGTACAATGGATTATATCCAGAGGTTATCACATCCCCTTCCATCTTTGCCCAGTCTCATCAAGAGTGTTACCTCATGTTCCACCCTGTCAAAGGGAAACAGCAGCACACAAAATCAAAAAGCTGCTACAAAAAAAGAGTCATCCAGACGGTCCCCCCATACAAGATAGGATCCGGATTTTACTCAAGGTTCTTTTTAGTGCCAAAAAAGACAGGGGACTGGAGACCAATTCTGGATCTCAGTACACTAAACAAATTTGTAAAAACAGAAATTCTGGATGGTCACGGTTCAATCTATCCTTCCTCTTCTGGAAGAAGACAATTGGATGTGCTCTGTCAATTTTCAAGATGCGTATTACCACATAAAGATGGACAAATGCTCAAGAAGATAACTCCGCTTCCGTATAGGAGCCAGTCACTACCAGTTTTGAGCCCTGCCCTTCAGTCTCTCTACAGCCCCCAGAGTGTTCACAAAATGCATGGCAGTGGTTATTGCTCACTTCCGACTTTAAGGATTCCAGACGTTTCCATATCTAGACGACTGGCTCCTTACCGCCCCCACCAACCATCTACTGGAAGAAGCCCTGCAGTATACTTTTAACAGCTCAAAGCTTGGGAATCAGTATAAACTGGGAGAAATCCAACACAACCCCAACTCAGTCTTTGGAATTCATAGGGGTACTGTTGGACACAAGAAATTGCACAGCATCCCTTCCAGAACACAGACTTCAGAGAATAAGACAACAAGTTCAGCCATTGCTCTGTCACCACAAATCCTCAGTTCGATCTGTACTTCAGCTATTGGGGTGAATGGCAGCTTCAGTCACCATTGTTCCCCTAGTCAGATTCCACACGAGACTTCTTCAATGGCTACTTCTCACTCAGTGGTACCCTCTACAACATCCTTTGTCTTTTCAAATAAGTGTGACTCAGAGATGCAAACAAGATTTACTCTGGTGGATGTCTCAAAATCCCCAACAATGGTCTCACCCTTTCAACCCCCATCTACCAATAGCCATGGTGACCATGGATGCCTGCTTGATGGGGTGAAGGGGGGGCTATGTCAGGGAAACTTGGTCCAAGGCACCTGGTCAGAGACAGAGGCCCTTTTGCATATCAGTGTCCTGGAACTGAGGGCGGTGCTTCTAAAATTGCAAACATTTCACTCCATCCTTCCGTCAGGGACTATTAAGATCCAGTCAGACAACATGTCAGTGGACTGGTACATCAACAAACAAGGGGGCACCAGATCTTACCCATTATGCCGAGAGGCCTTGAGAATATGGCAATGGGCAATAGCTCACAACCGCTTTCTGATTGTAATGCATATTCCCGGAAGCTCCAACGTGATAGCGAACAAATTGAGCAGGTACATTCTACAGCCTCATGAGTGGTCCCTCAATCCTCTGATAGCGGCAAAAATCTTCCACCGCTGGGGCAAGCCTTGCTGCTATCTATTTGCATCCCCAACCAACTACAAGTGCAGCAACTACTTTGCCCTGATCCCCCCTCAGGGACATTCACCAAGGGACGCTCTAGTCCACGCTTGGCCCTCAGGTCTTCTTTATGCCTATCCACCTCTTCCCCTCATCTCCCGATTTCTAAAGAAAGCACGACAGTTGAAGAGCAAAGTGATCCTCATTGCTCCATATTGGCCTCGACAAGTCTGGTTTCCCTTCCTCTGGCCTCATCTGCTAGATTAACCATGGATCCTCAATCCATCACCAATGGTGATCTCCCATCCGCAGGGTCTGATTCACCTCAATCTAACAACCCTGAAACTGACAGCTTGGTTTCTCCACTTCCTATGATTGCCAGGCATGAAAACCTTTTGTCCCCTGTGCACAATATTCTTATTGCATCTCATAAATCGTCCACCAGACTAATCTATCTTAACAAATGGAAGAGGTTCTCTCTATGGGCAGCAGACAAGCAAATATACCTCTTGTCAGCCCCAGTCTCGGTGGTATTAGATTACTTGTCACATCTTTTCCCCTCTGGGGTGTCTACCTGTACTATCCGTGTACATTTAGCTGCCATCTCGAATTTTCATATTGGTTTTCAAGATTCTTCACTTATGCCACAGACTCTGTAAGACTTTTTTGAAAGGGGTTATCCACCTAAAACCTCCCGTCAGAGAAACCGTACAACCTTGGGATTTGGCTTTGGTTCTGCAAGCTTTAACAGCTCCACCCTTTGAACCTGTGTCCTCTTGTGATGTAAAATATCTCTCTTGGAAAACTTTGTTTCTGATTGCAATCACATTGGCCAGACGATTGTCAGAACTTTAGGCCTTATGCATCAAACCTCCTTATCTTATTTTCCATAAGGATAGGCTATCACTGAGAACCAATTCTACCTTTTTACCAAAAGTGGTGTCAGAGCGATCTATCAACCAGTCTATTGATCTCCCAGTGTTCTTTCCTAACCATTCTAATAACAGGGAGTATTGCTTGTACTCCTTGGATGTTCATAGGCAAATAGGATTTTATCTGGACAGAACAAAATTTACCTGTAAATCAGACCAACTGTTTCTGTTTTTTTCTGGACCTAGATGGGGACATCCTGTATCAAAAGTTACATTGGCTTTATGGTTGAGACATTGTATCTCCTTTATCTACAACAAAAACAATCTCACCTTGCCTCATAGAGTCAAAGCACATTCTACAAGATCTATGGGAACTTCAGCATCCTTCCATGCTAAGGCTTCCCTCAATGATATTTGTTCAGCTGCAACTTGGGCTAAACCTCATACCTTTATTCTTCATTACAAATTGGACTTGGCCTCCAGAGGTACAGCTTCCTTTGGTTTCATGGTGCTCAGGAATGTCCTTCCATGAGGGCCACCCAGGAATACAGGTAGCTGGGGACTCTGTCCTATCAGTAAGGAATGAACGAAGATTAACAACATCAGATAAAGAAGTTATGTCTTACCACAACATTCCATCCGTGTTGTTGATCTTTGTTCATTCATTACTTTCCACCCTCTGTCCCCCATCCGGAGGTTCTTGGTTGATCTCATGTCCTCCTTTCTGGTAGGTCCATTATGACCACCAGTAGCCTCTAATTTTATCTATCAACTTGTAAACTCGATCTGAGGTAACAGGGAGTAGAGCATTCTGGGTAGGACCTTGGCTCGAGAGTTTTTGGCTGATGCAAGCTTGATATTGGCCGGCTCGGTTCCGAGGACGGAACCGATAACCCATCAGTAATGAATGAATGAAGATCAACAACACAGATGGAATGTTATGGTAAGACATAACTTCTTTTTTTGTAGTATAGCACTTTTTACTTTACATAACAGATTTAGGATTTACTCTGCATTAGGAAAAAGAAGACAAGGAAAAGTGAACATGGCAGCTAAGGATGTTAAATAAGGAAAAGGCATCCTCAGGTTAGGTAATTTAAAGGCTGTTTCAGAATAAAATGTCTCACCAAGAAGAAACTGGTTGGACATTACAACCAGACAAAACAAACCAGATAAAGATTTGACTGGACAAAGAAACAAGCAAACAAATATCAGCAAAATAAAAAAAAAAACATTTTGGTGTGTGTGTGTGTGTGTGTGTGTGTGTGTGTGTGTGTGTGTGTGTGTGTGTGTGTGTGTGTAATCCACCACACATAGCCCTTACGTAAGTATGCTAATGCCATAGTCGCACAGCCACAAAGAAAAAATTAAACCCCCCAAATTGTGAATCTCTGCTACCTCACAGAAAAGAAAGTATGCTGGCACTAATTCCCAGTGTTAAACAATTAGAAATTGAGATGGTATACCTGACAAATTGAATCCTTATCCAATTTAAACCTTACCAAAACTTGGGAAGTCATTAAAATATTTAGCATAGAAATAATATACTGAGTAGGACAGTGTGTGTGTGTGTGTGTGTGTGTGTGTGTGTGTGTGTGTGTGTGTCTATATATATATATATATATATATATATATATATATATATATGTATATATATACACACACACACACACACACACATATATATATATATATATATATATATATATAGAGAGAGAGAGAGACACACACACATACACACACACACACTCATCTATGTATATTTTTTCTGAGTGCAGATTGTGATATTTTTTATCTAGTATTTATCCTGTAGGTTCTTCCCTTGTTCACTTTCTTATAAGTGGCATCTGACTCCTAGACTGACCCCAAATACAACCACCTCTGCTTATGGAGTTTTCAAGGCAAAAGGGGGAACAGAAGTACGTTGCCAGAAAAGTTTTTCAGTACCACACAAGCAGACCCTCACACTCATGAGCAATGTAGAGTATCCATTGCATCTTATTATCGGATGTGTTTGGAATGTGGGAGGAAACTGCAGCACCCTGAGAAAATCCAAGCAAACACATTTAGGACAAGTAAACTCCACACAGAAAGCACCCCACCTGAGAACCGAACTAGCAAATTGCTTGCTGTGAAGAGGCAATTCATGAATGACACAATTATTGTGCAGCTCTAGGAGCTCAGGTTAAACAACTTTTAAGATTAGTACACATGTATTAAACAATCAAATGATTCGTACATTTATGGAATGGTAATAAAATTAATTAGATTTAGGTATAAAGTCTGGTGGAGCTAGTCATTGGCTCTTAAAAATGTTATACATATTAATTACAAGTCTTGGCTTAAAGACAATAACAATGTAGTAGATACATAGGTAAGGAAACTGTCACAATAGGTTAATGACGCTAATGATAAGAGAAAATATAGGTTTACATTTTTACAAATGAAAGTCATCATGGGCAGCAGAAATAAGCATCAGTAGCAGATAATAGTTAATCATTGCCAGAGACAGCAATAGTGAAGGAAAATTCCAGTATCGTAAAATATATTTTGTAAGTAGAAGAGCATAAAATTGTTTTAAAGGAGATCTAATGACACCAGCACAGGCTGGAATAAGTTACGACTTTTACATGGTATTAAAGGGCTGGTAAATGTAGGATTTGATTCAGCTTCTTAATGGATGTTTTAAGATGAATACGAAGGGAAATGTTTTGGCAGTAATGACATTTTAATGGAAAAAGGTTACAGATTAAATTTAGACAAGCGGAATCTGGTCTGCAGCTCTTATTGAGTTTTTTTCACAAAATATCAGGTAATGTTTTGGAAAAACAGGTTACAGTTCATAAGTATGTGGTCCAGGAAATCACTGAGGAACCTAGCCCAGTTTTCCAATCTCCCCAGAGCACTGTCTGGTTAAGTGACTTACTCAAGAGTCATACATTAGGTAGCTGGAGGCTGAGTGAGTCAAACCCTAGACTACAGTAAGTAGCTTGAACATTAGGCAACTGGAGGCAGGAGGAATTAAACCCCAGACTACAATAAGCAGATTGTCAACAGTTCATAGACTTAATCCTCTGCATTAACTGCCTATCAGTTTAGAAGAGTATGCAGGAGGCTGGTCAAAATAAGGGTATCAAAAGTAATTTGCGTAATTTATTCAGCTACAAATCATACTAAATAATACTAACTACTTGATCAAAGCATACTACAGGACCTGTTGATCCTCCCTGAAAACCATGTTCAATTCCTAAATGTACTGGATGAATGTCAAAACACACAGGAATGCCATCATCCTGGAAGACTCCATTGATAAACTGAGATACGTACACCTCAAATGTAGATTATGCCCCCAGATTCTTTGATTTCATAAATAAGAGCTTCCTGGATTCAAAGAACCTAATAGAGGACAAATATTCTTGACCTGATTTTTACAAATATAACATCTATATATGCATTATTCCACTGGTAAACCATTCGCTATTAAGTATGACCACAAACTGTTAATCTTGTTCTTCAAAATCCCCAAAGCATCAGATGCAACTATCACAGTATTCAAAGGCTTCAGACATACTAACCTTCTACAATTCTGTGATGAAGACTCAAAATTCAAGTAGGAATGTAATCTCCAAAAAGTCAACACAGCAAGTAATTAGGCAAATGGATTATAACCTCACCTTTATAAATGCATTAACCTGACAGTCCCAACTATAATTAAACAAAATGGAAAGTTAAAGAGCAACCCAGACAGCTTAGTGGTTCGCATGCATGAGTAAACAGTATGCTAAATGGAAAAAAAGCTTCTTAGAATATACAGCAAAACTAAAGACCCACAAGCCAAGGTCAAAATCAAAAAATAATTGAAGGTACTGAAAAGTACCACCAGGAAAACAAAGGCATTCCATGAACTTAGACTAGCATCAAAAGCTAAGGATAGTTACAAAGCCTTCTTTACTTGTGTCAGGAAATTAAGAGGAAATAAATTGCTCTGAACTTATTAAAAATGGTACCACCTACTCGGATCCAGTAGTTACTGCAAATTTCATCCCCAAGACAAGTATACAAAACCCATAGATTCCAACGGATCTCAAATCCCTTATCATCACAAAAGAACATTTGCTAAAGGTACTTTCCAGAACAAAAAATATATACTCCATGAGACTTGAAAACATAACTAAACTTGCACTGGAGGACTTGATAACATTACTAAACTTGCACTGGAGGACCTGCTCCTGCAGTTATTCAGCTTGAGCTTAGACCCTGACTTTGTCTCCAGGGTATGGTGCATAGCAGTTGTAATGCTACTTCACAAGAGGGCCCTACCATGGCCTCCAGAAACTACAGACCCATTTGCCTGTTGAGCTTCATCTGCAAGGCAATGGAATGGGTCATAACTGAACAGATAAACTACGATATTAAAAGTCTCATAAGACCTGACTGCCAACAGTTTGGCTTTGTTAAGGTTAGATCCTGTCTACTGAATATTGTAAACTTTTTTGAGAGAGTGACACAAACCATGGACAGCAGTCATGCTGTCCATACAGCGTATCTTAACCTCACCAAAGCATTTGTTACCATACCACATGCTAAGATAATTAACAAGCTAAATATGTTCCAAACTGATCCCTATATAGTTAAGTGGATAGCAAATTGGCTGAGGGACAGAACCTTCATGGCAAGGGTCAGAGAGTTATGAGTCCTTCAAGGATCCATACTAGGACCTCTCCTAGTCAGCATATACGTCTTTGCTCTCCAAATTAATACAAGGATATCTGGTTAACCAAGTTTGAGGATGATTGTAAATGGTGTCATCCTCAAATACCCTTCTAGCCTGCAGAAGCTACAACTTAAGCATTCTTATGTTAGTATCTGGTGCACAGAAAACAGGCTAAAACTCAACAATAAAAAGTGCAGTATTGTCACATTTGGTAGACAATCCTTCAACCCAGCTTATAGTATAAACAACATGCCAATCCAAAATGAAGATGATGTGAGAGAAATTAGAATGAGTAAATAAACCCCTCTCCTTTGATAATCATTTTGCAACAGTGATTAGGAAATCTTATATCTTGTGCAGCTGATAACAGAGTATTTACTTTTGATGCACTGATCAAACCCATCATGGAATACAGTGCCCCCTTTGTGATGTATAATACTATCAATATAAGGCAGTTGAAGAGACCCCTGTGGTTGTTAACAAAAAAGATCATGAGTCTAAAGCACTTTTGCCACCAAAAGAGGCTGGAGGCACTGCTCCTGTGTTTGGTGTCCAATAAACTCCTTAGGGAAGGATCTGTACCTTGATTTTCAGGCCATTAGGGACCCAGCAGTCCAAGACCTCCTATACTTCCAAAACTCAAACAGTCTGACCAGTGATCTGATCCCACTTCAGCAAATAAACAAATTATCACGCATCAACTACCCCTTCTCTAGAACAAACTTCCACTCTGTGTCAAGCAGTGTGACAAACTGTCGTCCTTTAAAAAGGAGTTAAACAAGAATTCACAAATTATCCTTGACATGACTGGATTATCATTCCTTGAAAGAGAAGTTAAGGTCTAAGGATGGTATTGGCAAGGTGTAAATGACCACATAGACCAGTTACCTTACCTTTTCTATGATTGTATGAATCTAAAAACTGTAGCTAAAAAATAAACTGCTTAACATGGAAACATATATCTCCATGTCCTTGTGGTACAAAGGCACTGGGAGGCACAGGCTCTGGAGGTACCAGCTGAGGGAAGGGAGGATAGGAGTGAATGGCAGGCATGGGCGCGTCCATCCTAGGGGGAGGGAGGGAGGCTGCTCAGGATGTCTGTAACAGCCTGGTGAGCTCCATGCTGTAGGTGGTATAGGGCGTGGTGGGGAGATGGAAGCATTCATGCTCCTCCTGAAGGCTGCCATTGTGGAGCTTGCAAGTCTTCTGCAGGGTGGTGGGGTTTAGGGCCCTCTCCCTGGGAACATTATGAGTTTGCACTGCCATCCTCCATCTCTTCACCAGATAAATAATAGAATTGGTGAATGTGGAGAGATAGTGGTGGCAGCTGATGGTCAGCTGCAAGAAGGTTTGGGAAGCAATATATATATATATATATATATATATATATATATATATATATATATATATATATATATATATATATATATATAAACATATGTCAACAAAAGGATTATGTTGACAATGCAAAAAGATAACATCAACAAAAATGTGATTTTATGTAGTGGCAAGCTCCACTGTACCCCCATGATGTAATTATGCTTACCGTACCCCATATCTCGTAATATAATAACTCCAAGATTGAACAGTTTCATGACAAAATAAGGATGTTAGGCCAGGTCTATTATCTGTGAGGATCAGGCCAAGAAACCCAAGCAACACCAACCAGTGACATGAATCCTGGTAGCTAGCATCCTCATTTCAAGACTGCTTGGTGTCCATCAGTACAACATGGGTATTAGTCTGAGTGGCAGAGAAAAACATTTAAGAGGCTAAACTTGTTTTTCTAAGTCATTGTTGCTTTAGTGCATACTGACCATCAAGCCATTATGCAGGCTGTCAATGATTCGCCTTCCTCTTCGTCTAGTTTGCATCCCACCTCTCTTTCTGGGGAAAGTTTGCCTCATGTCTTTTCAGTCTTATGGTTTGATACAGTATCTCTGTCAATATCATCTAAATGGCCATCACCCAGACAGGCATGAAGGGAGTTTTGTTTCTTCAGTTTCCCACTCATCCATAGAAGCAAATCTCTAGTTATTCTTAGCTTGATGTAGCCCTTGTCCCAATGCCCTGGGACTCGGGCTTCACTACGCAACCAGGTGGGACATCCACATTGAGAAATGTTTTCAAATTGTTCCCAGGCCAAAGAACTACATGACCTCACTGAGATTGTTAGGATCTGACAAGTGGAGAGAAATCTTCCTAGACCTAACCCCACCCCAGCTTGCTGATATGGGTACTAGCTTCACTGTGAGGATCTACAGGGCCCTTCCCTTTTGTGTGCATTCTCCCACGTACATGCTCACTGAAGATTGCTATGAACAGCTTGATAACACCAAGCCTGTATGTCCATTCTTGCTGTTTTCTGGCACCCACAAATGTCAAATTTATTGGCAGAGAGTACAACAGACCAGAAATGTTGTTCCCTACCCCCAGATTAGAAGAGCCAGCATCAGGCCTTCACTCCTACACCCCTTGTCAGCTTCTTTAGCCCAGGATTCAAATAAAACCCAAGTAACCTGAGCCATAGACAGGGCTTTGTGCCACTATGCCATAGACCTGTTAGCTTCACAAGCTAAATTTGTAAAGGAAGCAAGTGTATTTCTTGGTAAAGAGTTAGTATGAAAAAGTATTAGTGTCAGCAAATATATATTAAATATTACTAGTAGCAGCTATTCGTTCGCCTTACTAGCTCATTAAGTGACAACTGTTACAGATAAAATAAATGAGCTGACAGATTTGTTTAGGAACTTTGGCAGCTATGCAAGAATGTGTTGAAGATTCAGGAAGTTTACTAGGACTACAGTTTTAAATACATCAGAAAACCCACAGTTTACCTACAATGGAAAACTAATGGAGAAGGTTATTTTGGATAAAATACCGTTAGAACTTGAAAGACTGGGACTTGAAACTATATGTGGCTGAAAGGGTTCTTAGAATAGCTCACTCACCCGGTTAGCAGACAGCAAATAAATAAACATGTTGAAAATAGATCTGTACACGTAACATGATGTTGTGTAATAATATAATAACAAATATAAATGAAAAAGTATACTGTGATATCATTTGTATAAACCTAACTTCAGCCTTTGGTAGTTTCACACATAAAATACTGATCAGTAGATTAGAATAACTAGGTTTTAATATAATCTTAATAAGATGTATAGCTGCATGGTTTTGAAGTAGAACTGGACAAGTATCACAACTGGACAGATGAAATTCTAGGTTGCAGCTTTGGACCCATACTTTTCTGATCTAGCTGCTTCATCTGAGGTGTTCTATAATATGTATGCAGATGATCTGAAAATAGGAGAATAGATTTGTTAAAGATATGACATGTCTGCAAAAGAACTTTCCCAAATTGACCAGCAGGGCACAGATATCCTAATAAATACATCAAAAGCTAAGCATATGAGATTTGGGAGACATAAACTCAATGGTGAATGTTTCATACAGTACGCAGTTATTAAAACTGTAGAATAAGGACCTGGGTGTATAGGCTGAGACAGCTCTGAGGGTTTTTTTCCTGATCTTATAAACCAAATGATTTATGATGGCTAGAAAAGTAGAGAAATATGAAAATATCTGAACTTGTACAGTCTCTCATATAGATCTTTAATAAGAAACCTCATTCAGATGTATATGGCATTTAGAGACAACTACCCCTGGAAATGCATGGGTTAGCAAACTGCAGTAGAGAATTATCAGACAACCCATGTAGGAAATTTGAGAGATGTATTAATTGATTCTCAGACATAGACTAACTGCCAAAAATTGACTACCAAATTATATTAAAACAGCATCAGCAGTGATATTTTCAAGAACATCTTGTCACTTTGGGAATGACTGCTTTTGATGTACTAGCAGGCTAAAAGGGAAATACTGCCTGTGCATGAAATATTTGTTTTCATGTATGTGTGTACAGTACTGAAAAAATATGATGTAACCATTGAAGGGTTTTAGCAGCTTAGAGTTAGCACATTTCAGAGTAAATGACTGAGGAAAAATGTACTAATTCTATTTCCAGGTTTACAAAGACATACTAAGAAGCCAGTGACTCACTTTACTGATATTTTAACTAAATGTAGAAACAATGACAGCATGTGTAAGAACAAAATCATGTCAGTATGGAAGCCCTAGCGTGCCAGTTTTAAAATAGAACAAATACAAATATAATAAGAAATGCTTACAATGATTCAGCTACATTAGCCTATCACAAGATATCAGTATGCAATTAAACATTTTTTTCAATTTCTGGGTGGAGTTTTCCTTTAAATTTAGAAAATATATCAGATTTTAATTTTTCTTTTGACTCATAAAAGTTTAAGTTTGTTTACTGAGTTAAGCAAGAATTAAAAACTTGGTGTGATGTAAGGTAGATGATGTTGCTTTGTTATTACGCAGAATATCTTGTTAAGTAAGATAAATGCATGCATAAACATATACAGTTGCACTTTCACATGTATTTGCGCACGCACACACACACACACACACACACACACACACACACACACACACACACACACACACAAATACACTTCAGCCTGTACCCATAGCACTTTGATTGTCATAGGTATGAATGGCATATGTTATGGCTCTGAACAATTTAGTTCACCTGATCAGTTCCTCAAAAGCAGACACCTATGTCATGTGAGTTTTAGTTTATAGCATTCATTGTTACTGTATAAAATGGGAAAGGGCCCTTCCCTCCAAGTTTTTGAACTACAGTTCAATAAGGCTCGATATAATTGAGTTCAGCTCTTTATTGTGTGCAGTCAGTGATTCCCTTTGTTGGATGCATTTCTCTTTTTCGCAGAGGTTGCACAAGAGTGAAGATAATATCTATTTATCTAGCAATAACTATATATATATATATATATATATATATATATATATATATATATATATATACAGCAGTATGTGTTTTGCTTCCCACTATTGTTGAGGCAGTTCACCCTTATTTTACTTGGATGCCAGAGCCTGTAGAGTCCTCACCCCAGCAGGCATCACACATTGGGCATAGACATGTTCATGTGACAGTAGTGTTCACTTCGACTTACCATTTGTGTCATTTATTTATTTCTGTATGTACTTTTCTCTGTATGTTTTGTTGACTGGGATAGAGCACTGATCCAAGTAATTTACATTAAAAGAACTGTAATATGGCCAGAGATATATTAACAGTTAAGTAAAAGTGATGGATTATGCAGTGCAATAACTCCAGGTAATTGGATTGTGGACACTGCAGAGCAGCATTAGGGAGGGTGCTGCCTTCCAGAGTATGTCATCCTTTGGATGAGATGTTAAACTGAGGTCCCATCTCCTTGAGTTGGTTTTAGTTCAGGTAAATGTAAAAAATCCCCTGTACATAAAGAAAAGAGTAGGAGAGGTTCCCTGGTAACATGACAAATTTCCCCTAGTAGTAGAAGTACCATCTCCGGTCTCCACTGAAAAGCGTCCACTAGCCTAGCGAGATTAACACAACCAATGAAGGATAAATATATATATTTGTAAACACCTATATTACCAGAAAAGAAAAACATTTTCTATTTACATATAGTATAGATCACTACTGAAAAAAGCCCAAAGTGGAAGGTAGCTGGAATGAAATTAACAAGTCCACAACAATATAAAATCCAGTTTTAATGAATAAAGGTGAGTGCTTTCGCAATGGTCAACATTGCTTCATCAGACAAATAATTAACAAGCAACTACTACTTATATACGTTAGACAAAATTCAAACCAACCAATCCTGTTGCATACAATTAAGTAGCCTAGTTACTATATAAACAAATGTGCTATTAAATAAAAACAATACATGATTACATGTGCAGGTACCAAGTACGAAACCCTGAAATCTAATCATATATAAATGCTAACGTTTGTTTTTATTTATATGTGATGGGATTACTTCAGTTTCCTGGACTTTAGAGCAGGTTTCAGAGGAATGGAGTCATTTAGACCCAGCCTTCTGTGTGCTCTCAGGATCCATTGAAGCTCCATGCCTGTTAAATTAACAATGTCCCCCATCCTACAGCTTGTATTCTGGACATGTAGCACTTGAAACAAAAATGTGTGTTCTTCACTCTTAGATAGGGTATGTTTAGCCAGGGCGCTGTATTCCAACCCCTTCCTTGTACAGTATAGATGGTCCCTAATACATTCCCTGAGGTGACGATTAGTCTTGCCTACATAGAAACAAAAGTATATTTTGCAATATGCCACATAGACCACATTACATGTGTTACAGTCTGCTGTGGTTCTAAGTTCCCAAAGGTGCCCCATCCCTGGATGTTTAAAGAATCTTGATTCATCTATATAGGTTCATAGGTTGATACTAGGCTATCTGCCCCAGGGCATTTATAAGCCTAGCCAGAGTGTGTTTGGCTTTCGCCACCCTTTAGATTAGTTGACTGTGCCTCTGTATAGTAGGTCACAGAAGATAGCCCTTTTAAGGTTAGTTTACTGTGCCTCTGTCTAGTAGGGACACAGAAGAGATCCCAGGGGTAAACCTATGATCTCCCATCCACTCGTCAAGATTTCTCTTGAAGAGGGTCAGTGAGGGGCTCTGCCTAACATGGATTGGGATTTTGTTCCAGAGTGAGGGGAGCCTCTGGGATATGAATCTGTCCCTCCAGCATGGCCTATTTATTTCTGTGCTGAGGTTTGCAGTATACACAGTTTCCACACTTATGTGTACCATACACTAAATCCTCTACCGTCTTATTCATTCCTGGGTAGCACAGTTGTTGTTTCAAATTCTTTTTGTTTTTAAATATAAAGCTAGGCCGTGTACCTACTATACTAGTGGTATCATCATCCACTAACAGAATATGCCAATTCTCCGGAATAATATTTTTAAACTTATCAACATCCATACTATAGGGTAAAACCATAGCGGTCTGAGAAAATTCTCTGCCTCTATTCTCAGAATGTTGATCCGCTACTCTTTCCGAGTAGTATGGCTTGGCTTTCCCCCTTCTTTCCTTTTGCACATTCTGATACACTTTATCAATTTCTTGTGTACAATAGCCCCTACTCAAAAATCCTGCTCTCAGATTATAAAGTTCCTTCTTATAAATTTCTTCTTGGCAACATAGACATGATACCCTTATTGTTTGTCCTTGGCAATATTCGGGAAAATGTGTTTAGTGTGCATGCTGTTGCGATGCAAAAATGCTGGATGGTAGCATTGTTTCCTAGGTAGCTTGGTAGACCAACCTATGTCTCTCTGTAGACAGTGACATCCAAGAAGTCTATACTCACTGTAGAATAACTCATAGTAAACTGCAAAAAATCACTAGTGTTGTTAAGTTGTGAGTGCAAAGACTGGAGATGTTCCTCACTCCCCTTCCAAAAAATAAAAAGATCATCTACAAATCACCTAACAAAGGTGACATGGGGTTCAGGTAGCAAATGCTCCTGCTCCCAGTCCACCATGACTAGATTCGCATAAGTATTGGCATAACTAGTGCCCATGGCAACCCCCGATAATTGCCAATAGCATGTTTCTCTGAATATATATACATTATGTTCAAGTACGATTTCCAACAACATGCATAAGAAATCTACTTTTTGTAGGGACAGCTTACCATGTCTCAAAAGTACTGATTTCACCATACCTATCCCCCTCTCATTAGGTATACTTGTGAATAACGAGACCATATCCAGTGTATTAACCAAGCCCGTGTTCAACATTTCTTTTGCATTCACTGCCTCTTAAAGATCTATTAAAAAATGTTCAGTATCTTTGAGGACGTAAGTAAAGTCATTCAATACTTTTTTAGTTCACCATCCAAGTAAGTGGAGATAGGTTCTGTCAACCAGCCAGCCCCTGCTACTATTGGTCTAAATTTGGGGCACCTTGGGTTCTTACACAATTATTTATTATTTATTTATTTCCAGTTTGATTACCGGGGAAGTCCACTGGGCCCAGAGAGCCCATTTTCAGTTGCGGCCCGTGGAGAAAAGCTTCATAAAACAGATTACAGTAAAGATAGCAGTCCAATAAAAATAAAAGTACAAGTACAAATACATATCAGATAATACAAAGTGTGAACAATATTGCCCATATTGGAAAAATATCATGCAGATACATTTTAACAAATTCACACAGTCAAAAGTCAAAAGCTATTTACAATATTTACAGAGTGTGAGAGATTGTATGGGAATTAGCTATAGAAGGTTATAGCCAGCTATAAGATGCTTAGGAACTCAGGAGGATACCCTCCCAGGGGCTTTTGTTAAAGTGTTTTAAGTAGGGAGAATGCAGTTACATTTCCATTTGGAGGAGAGGTAAGTGTAAAGCTGAGTTTTGAAGTTGTTTGTGTTTGACATTGTCCTTAGTATGGAAGGGAGAGAGTTCCATTTCTTACCTAAGGAGAAGGAGAGGAGAAGTTGTCCAGCAGGATGTTTAGGTTTGTGGACAGTAATTAAGTTTTGGTGTTCAGACCTGAGAGTTCTATTTGGGGTGCATAGGGGAAGGATGCTAGAGCGGGGCATTTGGTTGGATTAAATATTAGTCTATGTGCTGTAGTGAGCTGGAGGAAGTCCAGGTAATTTGTGAATTCTAACTAGTTGAGGGATTGGAGGGTAACACAATGATGAGTGGAATGTTTGGCTTTGGTGGCAAATTTAGAAATTTTGTTATAACAGCTTTCAAGTTTGGAAGTGATGGCAGGGATAGGTTAGTTAGTAGTGGGGCGGCATGCAGAAGGGAGGGAAGGAGGTAAGAGGAGGCCAGAGTTTGCCTGGTAGAAGTAGAGAGGAAGTGGTTGTTCCTGTATTGCATACCTAGTTTTTGGTGGATTTTCTTTATATTTTGCTGAATATGGATGTCGAACTTGAGGTGTTCGTCTATAGTTACACCAAGTAGTTTGGCAAAGAGAAGATCTTCGATCGGAGAGTTGCTTTTGCTAAGGACTTGGAAGGAAATTTTATCAAAAGAGAAAGATTTTGAGGGTGTGAATATTAGTATTTTAGATTTGTTAGCATTGAGAGAAAGGTGATTTTTGGTGCATCCAGATCTCAGTAGTTGAGAAGGAAGTCTGTGTTTTAGATAAGAGTTCAGGGAGGTTAGAGACAGAGCAGATAAGTGTAGAGTCTTCTGCATATTGGATGACTTTGGCATTAGGAATAGCAGAGTGAAAGTTATTGATAAAGATATTAAACAGCATTGGTCTGAGGATGGACCCCCGTGGTACTCCGGTAGAAGTTTGTAAGAAAGGTGAGGTGCCTTTTTTCCATTTCACAGCCTGAGAGCTATCTGACAGATAGATTGAGAACCAGGAAAGAGTGTTTTGGGGGTGATTTAGGTTTGAGAGGTGACTTAGAAGGTGCTTACAGGAAACAGTATTGATTGCTTTAGAGAGATCTAGGAGCACTGAAGTTCCCAGAATCTCGGGCTTGATTGACAGTTTCTAAGAATGAGAGTAGAGCTGTTATGGTGCTATGTCCTGGTCAGAAGCCATGTTGGGTAGGGGTAAGAAGTTGTTTTTTAGTCAGAAAGGGCATAGGTTGGAGGAGGATGCATTTTTCTAGGATTTTGGAGATTGGAGAGAGAAGAGCTGTAGGGCAGAAGTTTGAAATGTTAGTGTTTTTGCCTCCCTTATGGAGAGGAAGAATAAAGGCGGAATGCCAGAGTTTAGGGACATAGGATTCCTTTATGGATGTATTAATTAGGATACTAATTGGGAGAGCTATACCATCGGCAGCAGACTTGAGAAAGGAAGAGGGTATGTTGTCAGGTGCATTGGAGGGGTCTGTATAGCGTTTCAAAAGACGAAAATGCCGAATACCAGTTGGCCGACATGTAAATGTTGAACTACGACATTGCCGAATGGCCAAATCACTGATTTCTTTCCAAGGGAAAGAAATCTGTTGGCCAAACACCAACGCCAAACACAAACAAACATTCGTAAGTCAGGGGCTTTGCCCCTTACACCCCCCAATACATCCCCCTAACTAATTATTCTAACTCCGAGACTGCACCAAAGTCAGGGAAAGGGCAGGTGTAAGGAAACTGCCAACCGCTTTCTTTCCGTTAGGAAGAAATCGGTGATTTGGCTGTTCGGCAATGTTGTAGTTCGACATTTACACGTCTGCCAACTGGTATTCGGCATTTTCATCTTTCGAAATGCTGATATAGACCCCATTGGAGCAGGGTTTAAGTTTGGATAGAAGTCTTTTTATGTAGTTAGTGGAGACAGGCTTAAGCTCAAACATAGGGGACTCAGATGAGGTGGAATGTAGGAGAGATGGGTCATTGTTGAGAAAAGTTTTTGTTAGGTCAGATATTGACTCTATAAAGAAAGAGTTGAATAGTGAGGCTAATTCGAGGTCAGATTTACTTAGGTCTGGGCAGGGGTTATTTTTGGAGTCTGGGCTGAAGAGTAAGTTTATGGAGTTCCAAAAATGCCTAGGGTTTGGGGGGGGGGGGTTGGACTGCAGCTTAGTGTAGTAGGATATTTTTGTCTTTGAAGATTTGTTTTTTTTTTTGAAAAGTTACGGAGCTGATTATGTTGTATAAGGGTTTCGGGAAGTTTATTCTTTTGGTAAAGCTTCCTGGGTTTGCCTCTTTGATGCATAATTTGCTTTGTTTCTTTGGTTAGCCAAGGGGCAGTTATAGTTTTTATTCTTTTTTTCTTTGGTGGAGCTAGGGAATTTAGAGCATCTAGGAAAGTAGAATTAAAGTGGTCTATGGCTTTATTGAGTGGAAGGGTTTTTAGAATGTTCCACTTCATTTGTTTGAGATAGCTAGAGAAGTTTTTGGGGTCAAATTGACTAAGGTTGTGGGTCTGAATATATTGATGTTGGTGTGGATGGGACGTGGTTCTATGGTAAATGAAAGTTGGGAGGTGGTCACTTATAGAGTCAGGGATGGTGCCAGAGTCTGTAATTTTATTTGGATGGGTGACTAAGATCTAGTCAAGAGTGGATCCTGGGGGATTTGTTTTATTGGGTCTGGTGATGGAATGGGTTACTTGAGTAAAGTTAAAGAGGTTAATGGACAGGGAGGGTATGGGACTGTTGATTTTATTCCAGTCGATGTTTACATCGCCTAGTATGTAAGTTTCAAGGTTAATTTCAGCTGAGGCTCATTGGAGTATGTCTTCAAGGGTTGAGACGTTATTTCTGGGTGTGATATAAAGGGTGATGATACAGAGGCTTTTGTGATTATTCATTTTAAATAGACCGACTGTTAGTTCTGCATTGGCGAATTTAGGAATGGGGTTTGGTAGGAGAATTAAGGTAAGTAGATTGGAATAGATTAATGCAACACCTCCACCTTTTTGCTTTGGGCAGTCAAATCTAAGAGTGTGAAATCCAGAGGGTAGGATTTCAGAGTCAGAGATGTGTGGGGTTTGAGACAAGTTTTAGAGATGGCTACAATGTCAGGTTGGTTATGACTTATCCATGCTTGAAACTGCTGTGCTTTGTTGTTGAGACTCTAGGCATTGAGTGTAAAAATGTAAGAGTATTGTAGGGGGATGAAAGGTTAGAGGAAGAGGGAGAGTAATTGTTATTTGTGAGTGGGTTAGGTCCGGGGTTGGGGTGAATGTCTCCAGCTAAGACAAGGTTATTGAAGGAAGTTATTTTGGTGTGTTTTGATTTGGATTTAGGGTATTCTGAATGGTCTAGTATTTATTTAAGAGTAAGTGTCTTAACAGTAGTGGAATAATTTTAGCATTAAAAAGGTGCAGAGGGTTGAGCTGAAACAGAGAGGAGTAGATGGAAAATAAATGATTATTTGTGTGAGGGAGGAGATGGTTTTGTGTGGGAGTATGGTAAGGAGTAGAGAGTGGAAGCTGATTGGTGGTATAGGAGCTGACACGGTAAAAAGTTGTTAGGAGCAGTAGGTGGGAGATGGGGGTTGGAGTGTTAGGAACAGTAAGGAAAGCATGGTTAGAAAAAGGTAGTTTAATATGGGAGGATTTGTATTTGGAGAGAAGAGCTGTGGGGTGACGGGGTAGTCAAAGAGTGATGTACTTAATTAGTGATATATTTAATTACTGTGGGTGAAAGGAGGAGGGGTAAAGAGGGGAAGGCTTTGATTGGATGGTTGATTGTGGGTGAAAAGAGGAGGGGTAAAGAGGGGAAGGCTTTGACTGGATGGTTGTCTTGAGTGGGTGGGGAGTGGTTGAAATAAAAGTAGGAGTAGTGGGGGTGGGTGGGAATTGGAAGCAGGGTAGGGAGCAGAGTGAGCCCGCAGGGTGAGTGGAGTGGGTAGTGTCAAGGAGAAGGAAGAAAGCCACTGAAAAGTTATCAGTGAAGCTGAGAACTAGCTCAGTGGTAAGGAGGCACTGCATAAGGCACTGTGTGTATGAAATTAGAAGGATGCAGAGGGTTGACAGGGGATAGGAGCTGAAAACAGGACAGTAGCAGTTTAGTAGAATAGGCTAAAACAGGGCAGTGGTAAATTAATAGAGCAGTTACAGTACTTTTGGCTTCTATTAAAATATAGGTAGTGGTTGAACAATGCCTCCTGGTGGCCTAACTGAGTAAGTACAATGGTAAGCTATGAGCACTCAGTGGAGGGGAAAAAAGCCTAGGAGAGTAAAGGGAGATAAAATCCATGGTAGACTGCTAGCGAATGCACACAGGGTTAATATACAATAGTGGTAGGTATAGGATATATTTTTATTTTACAATAGGGTGCATACACGTTTAAAGCTGAATTCCTGCCTTCCCTTAAGCCTCACTCCTCTTCTTCCTCCTGAACATTATCGTGCAACTATTGTTCTCACAATTTCCATTAATTTCTATGTAATTTACTCCTTCCCTTTTCTAAAGATTCCTCTTGCATTTCCTTTATATTATATACGTTCCTCATAAACAGTTGGTTTAGACTTTGATTTCCATTTTCTAGTAATTGCTTTTTTGTCAGCCAACAGAATTAAATGCAGTAAGGCCTTACTATGTCTAGGCAATTCAGATCTTGTATCCCAGCTCAAAAAAGTTACAACCATTTGCTCAGCCAGTATTCTTGATATAGTACTCTGTAGGGAATTTTACAATCTGCTGACTCATTACACTCCCAGAATATATGTTCCCAGCTACCATTTTCTTCTTCATCACAACTCCAATACCTGCCATTTAACCTGAGGAACATTTATTTTCAGTCTGCTTTTGGTATAAAAATACCCATGCAAACACTTCCAAGCAAAAAAGATCCTAAACATTCTGGACTTGGTTACATACTTCGAGCCATACATATAACCCCCATTGTTTCTTTGTGACTTGCTTATCCAGTCTCTCTTCCCAAACCCTTCTAACCTCCTCTGATTGATTCCTATAGTTATTATGCAATATTTTATATGCCCTACTAATTGCCTCTTTTATAACAGCAGCTTCTCCTCTAGATTCTACTAAAAACTGTACCAGTGGTGGTCTTTCTTTTAAGATCCCTTTCTGTTTGCCTATACATTGATATCAATTTTTGATAGGGAAGGCAATCTCTGGCCTGCAGTCCAAATGAATTCTTAGCCTCTAACCATTCTATTACCTTTTATTCTTGAATTATTTGTTCCCAATATCATGGTTCCTTTGCCAGTTTTCTACAGTAAATTCCAGTCATGTCTTGCCTGTTCTCTGCACCCTTAATTGCAGTCATCCCTATTGGCAAAATTTATTTTTTTCCATCCCTGTGTTGGCTTAGATCTTAATGTAGTTTCTGCTACTTTATGAATGTAATATTCTGTATGGTTATTGTTATTTTCCTTAAGGATCTGCATCCAAAATCGTAGCCTGTCCTTGTTTATTGAGCTCCCCCCCTTACATCATCATCCCTTTCCACTTTGAATTATAACTTTCTCATTGTGCTATGTATAGCAGTCTTAACTGTGTAACTATAAAATACTCCTTCAAATCAGGTAATCCCAAACAACCTTGTTCTACTGGAAGTATCAAATTCTCCCACTTGACTCTTGCCCTCTCCCCTTCAAGATAAATTCCTTCAACTCTTTATTAATTGATATCCACATCTTCTCCTTTGGTTGATAAAATATGCCTGAGTTGTGCATAAAGCTAAAGGGACAAATGACATTTCACTGCTTGTATTCTGCTAGCCATATACATAAAACAGAAATTTCAGTTTCTCAGTTTTTGTATTGTCTTTTGTTCATTCCCTTCCCACACATCCTGAGCTGCCAAAACAGAATCCTTTTTAATCTACACTCCTAAGTACTTCATTTTATCATGCCCACATAAATATGGGTATTGCTGAACCAGCTGATAGTTTACATCTCTTGCCTTTGCTTTATCTTCATGGATTTTGTGTCCCAAAAAACTTGAAACTGTCTCAGAATGTTCCACAATGCTGAAATGTCCTTTCTTGGTTTTCTCAGGTATAAAATAATATCATCTGCAAATAAAGCCATTTTTTCTTGACTACCATACCAATTATATCCTTGAATTTCTGAGTCCCTTATTTTCTTTGCCATTGGTTTTAAATGTAATGCAAATAACAAAGTCAAAATAGGACACACCTGCCTGATTTCTCTGCTAAAACAGAACTTATCAGAGGCTCCCTCTTCCCCCATTTTAATTTTTGCCTCCGATCCCTCATATATCCTCCTAATCAACCTTAGCATTTTATCAGAGAATGCAAATGCTTCCATTGCCTAAACTCATAAAATCCCAGCTTTCACTGTCAAATGCTTTCTCTGCAACAAGACCCACCAACAATAGTCAGTGGTATTTTGTTACATTCTGCTTCCCTCAGGTACATCATTGTTCTATTAATGTTGTCAAATGTTTGCTGCAGAGGGGGGGGTTTATTCTTATCTAGGTCATTTGCCTGTTGGTAGGAGGAGCTATGACTGCAGTGGAGACCCTTCCTGGGCCTGAGATTAGGGAGAATGTGTCCTTTACCTGTAAAATGATATGATGGCACAGTCCCATCTTCCTATGTGCTTACATTCTGTAGCAGATGCCCTGGCAGCGGTAGCAGGCATGGGAGTATGGTTGCATCAATTAGTGTGGCTGGAGTATGGTTGCATCAGTTAGCCTGGTTGGAGTATGGTTACATCAAGTAGCCTGGTTGGAGTATGGTCATATCAGTCAGCCTGGATGGCGTATGGTTACATCAGTTAGCATAGTTGTTTTCCTTATTACTTCACAGCCATGACAACATGTTGCTGGATTCCCATTTTGATTAAGGCGGCCTTTCTGGGCAGAGGTTTTAGTCCATATTTAATGCTTTCTTGATTTCTAGATGGCTTGCCAAAATGGGGTCTAGCTGGTCTCCAAGGTTGCTGTTCTTCACCCTTGTGGATAGGCAGCCTTTAGATGGGTGTATTCAATCATTCATATGGTCTACAATGTGGTAGGATCCTTTTCCACAGGGGTCATGCCTGTCCATTTGGGGATTCCCACTGTCTCACCTCCATAATGCTGTTTGCACTCATGGACTTAGATGGTTTTCACCTGAGTCTATGGGATAGAGAGCTGGCTGGTGTGTGGCTTTGACTGCCTATGGTGCCTTCACCTCCCTTGCCCCTTTAGATTGTTCCCTCTTTATTTATTTATCTATTTATATATTTGTTATGCTATTTCTTCTCCACTGCCTGCTGGCCATTATACCTGCCTTCCTGGGAAGCCATCAAACAGGCAGCAGTCAGTGAGTTTGTGGTTAAATCCCTAACCCACCCCTGGTGAGTGACATAAGCATTTGCATCAATGCATGTTTATTCTTTGCCCCCCCACACACACAGACACACCACATGCCTATGAGAGTTATCATCACTGGCTTGGATCACCAAACCCACTTACTCCAGACCTGCAGCCATTGTTGTCTGACTGGAACTACTATTACACCATCCCCAGGATGGACAAGCCAGTATGTGCCCGTCCCAAGCTGCTAGTTGAGCTCAGGTCATCTGCATCATAATCAGGAATTCATCCCTGTATGCCACAGAGACAGATTTATTGTTCTCTGTTTACAATGGGTAAGACTTTCTCTTCCGTGCATCCTGGCTGAGGTCCTAGTCTGACAGGCACAATCAGTCTTATCTGGATCTGGCCATGAAAGTTGGGAAGAGTCTGGATGTTTTTTTTTTTTTACTCACTTTCAAGTAGGAATGGGTCTTCAGTTAGATGCTTTGGATGCCTAGGAGTACTGGACACCTGCTGTTGTGTCTTACCTCTACTCAAATGTTGAACACAAGTCCTGTCCCTTGTAATGTGTAGGAGAGATGAAAAAAAATATCTATGACCAGTGTAAGGCTCCATTTGATGTGGACTGTTTCTGTTTACTTGGTAAGATCCTGCCTAATGCAATCCAAAAGGTCCAGGAACTGATTGTCCTATTAGCCACGGGGTCAGTGGACCATGTGGATTAAATGTTTGGCTGACAGTACTTAATGGTGGTTCTTCTTTCTCTGAATCTTTATATGGCTCAAAAGTAGAAAAGGGGCATCTTTTCACTTCTTTTGGGGTTTCCCTTTCCTCCTTTCACCTTCTGTGGATGTGGTGTCTGTTCCAACCCAAGCCCTTTACCTCTTTCCTTAGGAGAATGGTAACTGAGTGGGATAAAGGTGTTGCATTTCTCCAGGACAGCTACTGCTTCCAGGGGTATAGCTCAGCAGGCATCAGTGCTGTGGTCAGATGGTGGTCTATCCTCTGGTGTCTAGTTAGTGAGGGACTTTCAGTTCTGTTCACCATAAGGGGAAGATTTGTACCCGAATTGAATGCAACCTTGTCTACTCATTAAAGCATAGCTGCTTGTGCTGCTTGCTTGTTTTCCTTTAGCAAATTTGGTCTCAGTCTCACTAAGGTCTGCAGTCCTTCCTTCCCAGGCTGCCTTCCATGTAGGTACTTTGAAGTTAGGCTATTTTGATTTGGTGTTCTTTACATTTTGGTTGTGTAGAAGTTTCTTCTGTGATTGTCTGACTCTTTCCTCCATGATGACTATTACTTCTTGGGAAACAACTCTGTTGCAGGACCAATAAGAGAGAGTCCTTGATATATGTAACAATTACTTTCTTAACAGTAGTGGCTGATCTATGAACAGGACCCTTATTAACTGGTCAGAAATATTCCCTTTCATTCCTTTGCAGCTGGGCATTTCTTCTTCTCACTTTGGCTCATTGAAGTGCCTGTAAATTGCACAGTTATATTCTTGTATATTACTCATTACCTATAGAGGGATCTTTATTGATATACTATTGATTTGCAAGGTAACTACTTAGACTAGAGGCTGAATTGGGGTGGCACAGTGGTGCAGCGGTTAACATTGTCACCTCACAGCTACAGGTTCTGTGGTTCGATTCCTGGCTGGGGTGCCTTATGTGTGGAGTCTGCATGTCCTTCCTGCATTCACGTGGGCTTCCTCTGGGTGCTGCGGAGCATTTCTCCCTGGCCCTCCGCTGAAAATAGTTGGACATTCCTGGTCAACAAATGTTAAATAAATAAATTAACAGACTTTAGGAAGAAGCACGCTCGTGTAATCACCTCTTGAAATCATGACGTTTATCATCCTAGGCAGTTCACCATTCCTGATCATAGGATCATGCAGAAAATTATACCAAATATTGATTGATGAAGAGGATAACTCAACAACTGGACCTTTCGGGGATGGTCATTTTTGTACTTGTATGGTAAGAAGGCATCTGTGGCTTTTAGTGGCATTCCTTTATAAGTTTTAAAAGTGTCTGTCACTTATATTCATTTTCTGTGCTCCTCAGGTTTTATCATGTTACGAAGTTAATGTTTTTGGATGCAACATCATACTTCATATGATCTTTGAGATGGTTGTCTTCACTGCTGTGCTTTGTTATCTCCAGGGTCTCCTCTGAAAATAGGCATGTGTTGCCTGGGGTATGATAATCTGATTAACAGTCACTCAGTAAGTAAGCAGCTACTGGTAAAATATTGCAGTCTTATTCTATTTTGTCTTCATATATGTGTGCTGGCATGTTACAATTAAGTGCGGGGGGCAAGATTCCATCACATTTCTCCATAACAAAATAATAATTTGGAGAATTTCCATACCAATGTGTAACAAATAAGGTGACTGTAAGGTGTACCCAGGAGAGTACTGGATTTCATGGTCATCGTGAATCACATCTCATTTTGTGAGTCAAGTTTGTGCCACGTTTACATTCTTAAGTGTGGTGTACATGGCATGGAATATTTCAATGTAATTTTATAATACTTTTATACATCTGCTTCTCAAAATTAGTTTCAGATTACACCTCTTTTATAGAAAATGTAACATGTGAGTTCAACCAAACAACGAGTATAAAAAATATAATTAAACAACAAAGTAAGTTTGCTCAAGTTTAATAAGGTAGCTTGTCTTATTTGTGTGCTATCCATTGCAGCAGTTTAATGCTTCTTAAAGTATGTATACATAAAGTCATAGTGGTAGGATGACATGTTCTCATACAGAGTGATTATACAGTCTGCTTTATTTAAAATCCTTTCCAATGTGTGACAACTCCCCTTCCCCCAGAGGACCACCATGTATAACCACTTCCAATTGTAGTTTAAATTGAAACCAATTGTCAGTCACTCTTATCAACACCTGGTCATTCCACTAAAGTGGTCAAGCTGATGTCTGCCTTTTCTCAGAAGTGGTACTCTGACCCAGAAGTGCTGCTGATTGATGGTCTTAAGGTCAAAAAGTTACAGAAGGGGCACACAGTCTTCAAAGTGTGCTCTTCTAACTTATGCATCAACAAATGTTCTTCAACAACTAGACCCCCTGTGGTTGGAGGACTCCTGTGGAGTCAGTTTGTAAGGGTACTTACAGCTTGCTTCCTTCCAACATCTGTAGCTTTTTCTTGTTAACCTAATTTTCTATATTTCTGTTTGTTAATTATAGTTCTGTATTTTCTTGTGCCTTAGTGCAACATATATACTTCTTTGTGTGTTTACACTTAGCCTTTTTTCTGTTTGTAAAGATATGCTTGAGGCTGTGCCTGCAAAACAGAAAGTTGAGTTGCTATGCTTACTGTGATAGCCCCATTAGCAAAGTAATAAATAAAACCATGGAAGAGACCGGTAGAAATTAGGAGCACTAGACTGGAAACTAAATTCAAGCCATAATTTGGCTGAAAAAAATTATAACAATGACTGCTGATTAAAAAAAAGTAATGTAACAAAACCAGAGACCTATGAGATGCTGAATTAGCTATTTAATGAAGACAATAATGTGATATGTATGATGTGACTGTGAATTCTGTCCATGCACAGTGCTTTCAGAAGATATCAAAGTCAGTAGGTGTGCACGTTTTGAGGGCATGTGTTCTTACATTAAATGTATTTTCTGCAGTGTATGTATGGAGCACTAGCTTCCTTTACCAGGAACTGGGCACTGGTTAGCCAGGAGACTGTTGCATCTGTGTCATACAGACACCAATATGCACTAATTCTGTCTAAAAGTGTGGATGAGTATACACTGATATGCACTAATGCTGTCTAAAAGTGTAAAGGAGTATACACTGATATGCACTAATTCTGTCTAAAACTGTGGAGGAGTGTACACTAATATGCACTAATTCTGTCTAAAAGTGTAGAGGAGTGTACACTAATATGCACTAATTCTGTCTAAAACTGTGGAGAAGTGTACACTAATATGCACTAATTCTGTCTAAAAGTGTAGAGGAGTGTACACTAATATGCACTAATTCTGTCTAAAAGTGTGGAGGAGTATACACTGATATGCACTAATTCTGTCTAAAAGTGAGGAGGAGTACACATTGGTATGCACTAATTCCATCTAAAAGTGTGAAGGAGTGTACACTAATATTCACTAATTCTGTCTAAAGGTGTAGGAGAGTATTCGCTACTAATTGCTAATTCTGCATTACTAAGACAAGAGCTGGAAAAGATAGACAGAAACGATGGTGGTTGTGTCCAGACAAAGGATATTCACACAATAATGAAAAAAATACACACTGAGCTGGGGTGGTGGGGGTTGGAGTTGACACTTTTTGCTATTTATTTACCCGAATGAAACAGAAGATGTGGGTGCCAGCTAAATTCTTGAGTGCTTCGGCTGTGTGTGCAGAACTATTTACTAATATATATTAGCTCTGCGATTGCTGTGCTTGAAGTATCCCCTTCTGTGAGGTATAGCAATCTCTTTAAGTATACTAATGCGTAAGTAGCTTGGGTATGAGGAGTATAGTACTACGTACACTCTTCTGGGGATGTCAAGGCAAAAATGCTTAAAAAGTGTAGCAGTCATTTTCACAATAAAATTAGGCTTTCTTGAGGAGTTATATTAAAGAAACCACATATACTGCTGTCATTCCATGTAAAACACTGTATGTATCAGAACAGGAAATGGACCACCCCATTGCACAGAAGACGAATAGTTGCATGTCACTCGTTCATTCACTCCCATGTTTACTCATTCATTCATTCATACAGTCATACATTTAGTCTCCTTAAAAACTGGTTTATACTGTTTAGGGTCACTAGCAGTCTGGAGCATCTCCTAGCAAACAGTGAGCATAAGGCAGACCACTGCAGGATGCAGATCTTTACTACTGACAAATGGACATACTAGAATTTCTTGAAATAATTAATACATCCAAAGGCAAGTCTGTTTTTGTGTGACCTCCTGTTCATTAGAAGAACACAGATCATTCCTGATTAGTAAGGACTTGCTTTTGTTCTACTGCACATTTTGAAGGTGGAAAGAAGGCATTTGAGAAGCATGGTGCTGGCTCCTACAGCAGGTTAGAGTTTTTCAGGGTTTAGGTTTCATATCCAAGGATTTTTCTACAGTCCCAGCAGGGATGGCCTGTCCTTGTTGAGAAAAAATAATTAATGGCCCTGCTAGCAGGATACCTAACTCAGAAATGATACATCAGGCATTTGTTTGATTCTTGGTGGAATCTTTAATTGCGGGTGCAGTATCTCACACTTATGGATCTTGGTTTGATGCTGGTTCCAGGCTTCCTGTAAGCCTTTCTCCATCATGCATTGCCTCTGCCCATTTCTTCTTGTTTGCCTGTACAGCTTTCTTTAGCTACAACTATAGCAGTAAGCAATTTGTAAAATATATTTTACTTTTAGGACCTTCCAGACATCCAGTGGCACTACCTTGGGATCTAACTTTTAGTCTAGACAAAACTGACCTTATATATGTTTGAGCCAGTCAGTTCAACTGATTTAAAGTAATTGCATTGGTAACCTTTCTTTCTAAGTAATTGCATTGGGAACTATCTTTCTAAGTAATTGCAACGGGAACCTCTCTTTCTAGTTGCTTTTACTTCTGCAATGTTAATTTCTGAGCTATTGGCTTTAGTACACAAGTTGTCTAGAATAGGTGGTTTCTGAATTTTTATTTATTTATTTACCCTTTGTTACTGGGTTTGTACCAGCAGGCTAGTAGCCTCTTTTCATGGGAAACCCAAGGTGGTACTATTGCTACTAATTTACCTTAAGTTGGTCTATTCATCATTCAGTTTTCTACCTCAGACAAGAAAATGAATGGGAACAAATTCTACATTGTATGGTTGTACAAGTAGCTTGGTTGTAGTATTTGTAGAGTAAAGAATCCACTAAGCAGATTAAGTAGACTGATGCTTGTTTCCTTTATGAAAAAAAAAAATCAGGGTTATCCAGTAGTAAAACAGACCTTTTTAAGTGTCTATCTAACTACATTGTTTTTAAATATGCTGTAACATTTTATGAGGATGTTAGGGCTACTACTTCTTTCGTTATAGAAAGTTACTAGAGAAACAGTCGCTGGGGCCATATAAATCTTCGGGAAAGTTATTGTAAATCTAGGAGTTCTGTGTTTTAACATATTGTCATGAGATTATAGTGTACTTTTAAGCAGGAGCATTCTTTTTCCTGTCAGTTTAAATGTTGTGTAATTAACTGAAAACCATTTTCTGTGGAGAAATTGTGATCATTTTACTTTTTTTTGGGGGGGGGGCAGTGGAAAATGTTTTAAAGTGCTTTTTACCATGATTTTCTGTGAAAAAAAGTTACTTTAAGGGCTTGTAGTTTTTACCAGCATTTGCTGATTGTCTTCCCTGGGAAAGTGACACCATTTTTGGCTTGAAGATGGAGCAAAGTACCAGTCCCATGACCAGTCCTTCTTTGTCACCAAATCAGAGTAGCAGTTTGCCTCAGCCACAGATGTGTGACTATTGTGGGCATTTGTTGTACCTCAGACTACTCATGTTTTACCCCAACTACCTCTGGTGTAGAACCTACAGCTACTATGGCCTGTGGGTTAGCCACATCCTCTGCAACTGTTGGAGTTCTCTCAGTGGGCAAGGGGAGACACATTTGTTGGTCCTGAGAGAAAAAAACTGTGCTCATCCCTCGGAAAACTATTGCTGCCATTAGTAACACTGCTGGCCCCATTCTTCCTGTCAAAAAGAAACAGAAAACTAAGCATGTGTTTACACCTCCACAAATTCCCTTCAACAGGAGTAGTTTACTGTGTGTAGCACAAGGTTTCATTCAGGCTGTTGATATGTCTTGTAAAATGGTCTCTGGCATGAGAAGCATGGCTTAGTGGTAGGTCATACAGACTAGTGTTACCAAGGTCCTGGGTTCGAAACTGACAGTGGGTATTTATTTGATTAGGGAACTTGGCATAGCTCCTTGTGGTCCCCTGCAGAGTTCCTAAGGCAGCAGAGAGCAGAAAAAGCGACTTTCCTGATTCTAAGTATTTTTAAGCATTTTTTATTGCTTTTTTCGACCTTTTGTGCATTTCGACCACTGTTTCTGCATATATTATTGTGTTATTACCTGTTTTCTCTGTTTTTCTGAGCTTAATTTTTTGACTGCACTTCTTAGCTTAAGTTTTGCTTATAAGTTAACCTACAGGCTAATACACTCAAGTGTACTAGCCTTTGATAGCATTTAGTCGAATAACAAAGCATTTACTGTATTTTCTGTCTGTGTGTGTAAAAAAAACTAAAAAAAACAAAAAAATACTTCTGCTTTCCTAACTTTCCTAGCTAGTTGTTCCAGTGATCAGATTTTGCTGATCCCTGGGCTTTGTATTTGGTTCCTGTGTTCCTCCATTTTCTTGTGTGGCCAGAGGGAAGTTTCTTTACTTACCAGTGAGAGTGGGGAGTACTGAGCTGCCTGTTTGTCCTCAGAGGAGTGGTTAGAGACAGTAACTGGTAATTCATTGGCCATTTTGGGTCATTTCCTGTTTTTTCCAGCCCCCTGCTATAAAGCACGCTTTGGCGGGCTTTTCTAGCATTAGAGAACTTGGCATAGCTCCTCGTGGTCCCCTGCAGAGTTCCTAAGGCAGCAGAGAGCAGAAAAAGCGACTTTCCTGATTCTAAGTATTTTTAAGCATTTTTATTGCTTTTTTCGACCTTTTGTGCATTTCGACCACTGTTTCTGCATATATTATTGTGTTATTACCTGTTTTCTCTGTTTTTCTGAGCTTAATTTTTGACTGCACTTCTTAGCTTAAGTTTTGCTTATAAGTTAACCTACAGGCTAATACACTCAAGTGTACTAGCCTTTGATAGCATTTAGTCGAATAACAAAGCATTTACTGTATTTTCTGTCTGTGTGTGTAAAAAAAAAACTAAAAAATACTTCTGCTTTCCTAACTTTCCTAGCTAGTTGTTCCAGAGATCAGATTTTGCTGATCCCTGGGCTTTGTATTTGGTTCCTGTGTTCCTCCATTTTCTTGTGTGGCCAGAGGGAAGTTTCTTTACTCACCAGTGAGAGTGGGGAGTACTGAGCTGCCTGTTTGTCCTCAGAGGAGTGGTTAGAGACAGTAACTGGTAATTCATTGGCCATTTTGGGTCATTTCCTGTTTTTTCCAGCCCCATGCTATAAAGCACGCTTTAGCGCGGAGTTGCTGCAGGAGCACACAAGAGCAGCGGCGGTTAATCAAGGTTAAACTATTCGGGCTACCTAAAGTCCACTCTTCAAATTTTCCCTTAAAACAGCCTTCCTTGAACTGTACTGCTGATCTAACCAGCGTATTCTGTATCTAAAAAGCTCAACTCTACTTGATTCCTAAGTAGAATATCCTCTATCTGTAAAGCCTAGCACTTGCTCCTAAAGTACTTTTTTACTTGATATAGCACTTTTATAATACACAGTACCCCACCAGCCAAAAACCCCTTCCGACCACCCACATCCCCCGGAGTCTTTTAAAGTCCTTGTCTATTCCTTCTAGCATGTCGAGGGATCAGTTGCTAGTGTCCTCTCCTGCTCAGCTGGTGAATCTGGGAATATTGAGGCAATGTTACAATTGTCTCATGTACACGGACAACCCTCTCCTTCTCCCACAAAACACAAATACATGCGAGAGATGCAACTATATAGCCAAACTGGAGGCTGAGCTCTCTCAACATAGGACTGGTAAGACCAGACAGGAGGAGAAGGTAACCACACACACCACAAACCCAGTCTCACATAGTACTACCACAACTTCAAATCATACACATAAATACACAAAGACATATTCGGAGGCTCTGATCAAAAATCTACCAAAACAGCAGAGGCCACCAAAGCAGACACCCAAACAACTACCATCTCAGGACACAACACATGCAACACATAGACCACATAGTCAGTGTGCCAAACAGTCACAGCCCTTAAGGCCAAACACAATGCCAGACACACTCGTCATTGGTGACTCCATAGTCAGACACACTGACGTCCCGCTCACCAGATTGAACAAGGGAAAGGTCACAGTAAGCTGCCTGTCGGGCGCTAGAATCCGCCACATAACGCAAGCACTCAGGTCTCTCAACAGCAGGTACAAGTATGACTCTGTCATTGTCCACGTTGGTGTGAACGACCTGAGACATACTTCCTTGGACTACATGAAAAGAGACATAGAGGAGCTCTCTGATTATGTAGCCCAGGCAGGTATGACCCTGACCTTGAGCAGTATCCTACCTTCACCTAGAATGATGCCACAATACAGTGACAAGATGATCAGCTTTAATAATTGGCTTAAACTCTGGTGTCATTCAAAGGGGATCCAGTGTCTGTCTGCCTGGGATGACATGCTGGACAAGCCACGCTGCTTCGCAAGGGATGGCTTGCACCTGTCACCCCTGGGCTTCCGGGTATTGGCAAAGGCTCTTGCCACCCCCATAGTGTCTTTTTTAGGCAAGGCTCAAATTCTAAACCTACCACCCTAGAACACAAAAAAGGAAAAAAAACTAAGGGTAATGCTGCTCAATGCCAGAAGTCTCAACCTCAAGATGCACACACTCGAGGCCCTTCTCAGTATGGAGAACATCGATGTCTGTGCTGTGAATGAAACCTGGTTCAATGCTCCTGAGAGCACCCCTGCACTATCAGGTTTTACCTCATATCATGCATTCCAGCCCCAAAATCCAGACAACACCAAGAAAGAAGGGGGGGTGTCTATATTCATCAAGAACACCCACACCTCAAGGTTGGTGGCAACGCACGATGCATCGGAGACCATCCAGGTGCAATTAACCATAGGCAAGACTGCTCTACAATTTGTAGCATGTTACAGGCCACCCTCTCAATCTCAGGAACCTTACATAGCTTTCCTGAAAAGACTGGAGGGGATAAATGTATCTCCAAACACCATCATACTAGGTGATTTCAGCTACCCAAATATAGACTGGGATCACTACTCAAGCCCCAACACTCTAGCCCAAAGGTTCCTAGAGTTCATAAACTCTAATGCTATGGAACAACTAGTCACCATCCCCACAAGAGGAGATAACATACTGGATCTCATCATCATGAACATGGGGTCACAATGTTCAACACCGGAGGTATACCCTTCACTGGTGTGATCAGACCATAAACTAATCTCACTGGAAGTCCACATCCCGCCCCCACCTGAGATAAAAAAGACCACAGTGAAGAACTTCTCAAAAGCTGACTTCACACTTCGAAAGGCTAGTGTGGTCTCTTTTAAGGCCCCCGAGACTGCGGAAACCATTACTCAAGCCGCTGAATCACTTACAAATGCCTTCTACCAGCACCTACAGGACTGCATGGATCAGGCAATCCCAAACAAAACAAAGAATCTTTGTACCAAAGGCAAGCGTCCAGTTTGGTGGACCCCAGCCATAAACAAGCTCTACAACAAAAGGAGGAAGCTACTACAAGATAGAGCAAAATCCTTAAAAGGGAAAACACCCTTGATCATTATAAGTGAAAAACTAAGATCTCTCATAAAATCATCCAAGGCAAATTTTGAGAGAAGTGTCGCTAAGGACTCAAAGGACAATCATAAGGCCTTCTTTAGCTATGTTAGAAACCTGGGAGGAAACTCCCAGATATGCTCAGAATTAGTTCAAAATGATGTAAAAATTACTGAACCTACAGACATTGCCAACATACTGGCTGACAGGTTCAGTGCAAACTTCTCTCCCCCCTCCCCCCCAAAAGGTGAGATATCTATACCAGAGAATTATAGCCCCCCAAACATCTCTAATGCTCAGGTGAGAACTGCTCTCTCCAAGGCAAAAAACACAGCATCCATGGGACCAGATGGTGTCCCCGGATGTGTGCTCCATGAACTCAATGAGGAATTAAACCCGCAGTTAGGGCAGCTGTTTAATCTTAGCCTCACCTCAGGATACGTGCCTAAGGAGTGGCGTACGGCAACTGTGGTCCCACTTCACAAAGGCGGTGCCTCCACCGACCCGGGAAATTACCGCCCCATCAGTTTGACAAGCTTGATCTGCAAAGCTATGGAGAGGATCATAATGGAACTCATAAATAAAGACATAGGAGACTTGCAGACCTTGGATCCGACCCAGTTTGGCTTTGTCAAGGGCAGATCATGCCTTTTAAACCTGGTTGACTTTTTCGAAACAGTCACCAAGGCCATTGATGAGGGAAAGGCAGTTCACACAGCCTACCTCGACCTGGCAAAGGCTTTCGTCACAATACCCCACTCACGTATCATTGAAAAACTCATCAGCTTAAATGTTAACCCATACGTCACAAGATGGGTTGCAAATTGGCTAAGTGACAGAACCCACAGGGTCAGAGTTGCTGGCGCCATGTCAGACTCAAAGCCTGTCACAAGTGGTGTCCCACAGGGCTCAGTCCTGGGCCCTCTCCTGTTTGGCATCTACTTTTCAGAAGTACAAGCAAACACAGGAGGATTATGGCTGACAAAATTTGCAGATGACTGCAAACTGGGCGCCATAGTTGAGAACACATCTGACACAGATATCCTTCAAAAGGGTCTTATAGAAACGGAAAACTGGTGCCAGAGCCATGGCCTAAAGTTAAACGCCAAAAAATGCATAGTCAGACCCTTCGGGAAAAACAAGGTTACCCCTAGCTACCATATAGGTGGCAACCCACTAAGCACAGAAGAGGTTATCAGGGACCTGGGTACCCAGGTTGACAGTAACCTTTCATTTGACACTCACGTCGCCAAAGTAGTTAGGAAGACCTTCTACATTGCCCACCTGATCATGAAGGGATTCACATCTAGATCAAGGGAAGTCATCGTCCCCCTGTACTCATCACTCATCAGACCAATGATTGAGTACAATGCCCCATTCAGAATGTATCTGACACGACACCTGCAGCAGTTGGAAAGGCCCCAAAAGTTCCTCACCAAAAGGATAAAGGGTCTCAAAAATATGTCCTATGCTGCCTGACTGAAGGAACTTCAGCTCTATTAAGTCGCTTACCGTCTGCTCAGAGGTGACCTGTGCCTGACATACAAGGCCATGTCCAACCCAGAATTGATGAACATGCTTCACCTCAAAAAATCCAGATCCCTCAGAACTACAAGGGCGGGAGACCTAAACCTTGACACGGTTATTAATAGGACGTGCTGGAGGGACAGATTCATCACCCAGAGACTCCCTATGCTGTGGAACAAAATCCCGGTACATGTGAGGCAGAGCACCTCACTGGCTTTGTTCAAGAGAAATCTTGACCAATAGATGGGAGATCGCAGATATACCCCAGGGATTATCTCAGTGTCACTGCTTGACAGAAGCACAGCAAAATAATGGGCATAGTATCCTCCAAACTAAAGGGGTGGCGAAAGCCACAAAACTCTGGGCTAGGCTTATAAATGCCCTTGGGCAGATAGCCTAGTATGAACCTATGAACCTATAAGAAAGAACAATACCTCTTTTCCTGAAAACATTCAAGATTCTGAATCTGAACAGCAAGAGGAAGGGACAGGTACAGGGTTTTCTCCTCAGATTTCTTATTCAGACTCAGAGGAGAGCTTGGTTTTTGATTTTTCCTATGGGGATTTATTTTTCTCTGAGATTATTGCTAAAATATGCCAGTGTTTCCAGTAGTTTCTCAGTCCTTCAGAAAAATGCTATGAGATGTTACAGAAGGAATTTCCAGAACCTACTGTACATCTATTCCTACTGTTCTCTCTGCTTTAGAAGGTATCACTGCTGTCAATTGTCATGGTAGGTCAGCCAGTTGCCCCTAAAATGGCAGGCAAGTTCCCCAGTCTTACATTTTTATACACTTTCCCAAACCTGATGCAGCAGCTGCAGTTTTAGTTGATCCCACTGCTGCTAAGCATTTAGTCAATTCCAGTCTTACTCTTTATGATAAGGATGGGAAAATTACTGGTAGGTATGGAAAAAAGAACTGTGAATTGTCAGGTTGGCTGATTGTGAAAGCATGAGGAATGTTTTATCTGCAGTTTCTTGTCAGGAAAAATCTGCTTTAAATAATTTAGTTGCTTGTATTGTATAGGTCATTTGTTATTGTTTATAGTGTGTGTATGACTCAGTTGATACTTCTTCCAAGGCTATGGCCACTGCTACTGTTTTGAGGAGTTATGCACGGCTGCATTCTGAAAACGTCACAGATGATGTTAAAATCTTAAATTTCCCTTTGGATAAAGATTACGTTTTTGGCCTCTCTGCTGATGAGTTGATCAAAAAAGGGTGATGAAAGGGGTTAGCTAATCCAGGGAATATTTAAGATTCTTCAGCCCTCCTTTTCCAAATTTACTAAGGAATTCTGTTAACTCCTCATACAGTTTTTAGAAAAAAGACAGAATAACTAGTCTCAACAAAATACAGATAAATAGACATTTAAGGAAAAATGGCAAGATGGTTTAAAAAATCTGAACCCTTTCATAACAAAGGACAGTCCAACAAGTCTGAATGACTATTCAAGACAATTTGTGACGCTACTCATCCACCCACCATCCTGGCCCCTTTTTGCCCAAAAGTCTGAATCTTCATTTTTCTCTTTGGCAGCAGTTAGTTTCAGGCAAATGGATTCTAAAGATAATTCATCAAGGTTACAGATGGCAGTAGGAGGAAATTCCTCCTTTCCAGAGGGATCATTCCTCATCCTCCAGATAAGACTGTTTTGTTTCCACCAGTTCTTCATCATGTTCTGTCCCAAAGAGTGATGGAACCAGTTTCTGCTTCCTAGGTGCGGAAATTTTTTTTTATTGAAGCTTATTCTTATTGCTCAATAAAGAAAATGCTTGGAAACCAGTACTAGATCTTTCTTTCTTCAACCTGTTTGTCATAATGCCCAAATTCAAAATGGTATCACTTCAGAACTTGTTACTTCTTCCTCTCTTTCTCTCTCTGTCAAGTTTCCTGGTAACACTAGACTTAAAAGATGTTTATCATCACATTCCTATTCATTCAGACTTCAGATGTTTAAGGTCTTGTGTTTCTGAATCACATTATCAGTTCACTACCTTACCCTTTGAACTATCCACTGCACCAAGAGTGTTCACAAAGAGCTCACTGCAAGCTTCAGGGTACCCATATTTAGATGACTTGCTTATCTTTGCATTGTCTTTTTCAAAGTATCAGAAATCTCTCCCTTGGATGAGAGATTTCTTACACAAGCTGCACTTTCAACAGAAAATTCAAAAGTCTTTCTTGATTCTTACACACAGGATTGTGTTCCTGGGATGCCAGCTAGACACCTCAGTTCAAAGAGCTTTTCCCCCTTGCCCTCTTTAGTAATGGGTGCTAACCCTAATCCTAATACTGCTTCTTCCCTCAACCCTAACCATACACCTTACCTTCATAAAAAACTTTCTGTAACACTTCCACTATTCATACAAATTTGAGGCTAGTGTTATTGGGGATTTTAGGGCGGCCACGGTGGTGCAGGGGTTAGCGTTGCTGCCTCACAGCAAGAGGTTCTCTGATTCGATCCTCGGCTGGGGTGCCTTCTGTGCAGAGTCTGCATATCCTCCCTGTGGTCTTGTGGGTTTCCTCTGGGTGCTCCGGTTTCCTCCCACATCCCAAAGACATGCTGTAGGTGGATTGGACACTCTAAATTGGCCCTAGGTGTGAGTGCGTGTGTGCCTTCTGTGAAAGGTTTGCCGGGCTGGCAAATCAACACCGTAAAAATTCCACTGCCAATCATGAGCGTACGGGTGATCCGCTGTGGCAACCCCTAACCAGGAAAAAGCCGAAAGTAAAAGAAGAATTTATTAGGGATTTTAGTGGTAATATTGGAAGAGGAAATGCTTTTCCTTTCTTGATGATATTTCATTCGATTTTTTTTTGTTTTTGGTATTGTAAATTTCCCAATTGTTTTCATTTTGACATTAAGTTATTTTGATCGTACACAGCTGAACAAAATAAATATATACATATATATCTATATCTATATATATATATATATATATATATATATATATATATATATATATATATATTTATATATATATATATATTTATATATATAAAAACAATAGTTTACAAAATCTACTACCAACCAGACAGTACACCCATACTGAAAAATATTATTACCCCCTACAGTAACCTAAAATCCCTTCGCTCTTCCAAAAAATTGCTAGTGCAAACTGTTAAAACCAACAATTCAGCTAGTGAATCACTATTTTCTAACTCAGCCAGTAAAAACTGGAACCTACTTCCTGCTGAACTCAACACTGCCCCCTCCTTATCCTAATTCAAAAAATCCCTTAGGAAATACCTAAAAATGCAATGGCTTTGTCCCTGTACAAACCCTGACTAACTCCCACTCATTACAAGAATAAAACTCTGACTCTCTAACTATTTAAAATTCTGTGTATCACTGGAAAGATTTATAGTTAACACTACACCATGTATGATAACCACCTTAATATATGTGTTTTCCTTTTTCAGATGAAATCTTTAACTATTTCTTTCTCAGCTATTTGCTTCCAACCTTTGCTGTGTGTATGAGAAAAACATGTACCTGTGTGTACGATTCCCCTTCACAAAGACAAAAAGCCACAAAGTCGAGACCATATGCTCGAAATTGTGGAAGCTCGACTCTGTGAATGGGGAATGGCATACAGAGCAGAATGGGAGATTTCCCTTTATGCGCTGTAGTGCGATCCCGGAGTTGGAATAAATAAGTAGTGGGGGGTGTGGGGGGTGCAGCCCCCCATGTGGGGTGTGCAGGGGGGCTTGCCCCCCTGTAAAAACACTTTGTTGTGTTACGTTTTTCTGTTTTTCATCTCCCTTTCACGAAGGCGAGCTTCAGAAATTCGAGCATATGGCTTCGGCCATATGCATTTCGAGTTTCTGAACGTTCGACTTTGTGAAGGGGAACCGTGTGTACATATCTTTAAACAAATCTCAGTATTGTGTTAACTCACTGTAATAATTTCATTGTATTTACACTTGTTTTTGTACAATTGGAGCTTTTCTCCCCGGGCCTCCACTGAAAATGGACCTCTATCCAGTCGGACTTTCACGGTTAACAAATGTAAAATAAATAAATAAATATCTATACATACACACGAGTGCACGCATATACGCACACACACACACACAACACACACACAGGGAGTTTTTGGAATAACATGGTTCTTTTGCATTAACAGTCTGTACAAAAATTGCTGAAAAATTCAACAAAGTACATTGAAACTGATTAGTATACTGATATGTGTTTTGGTTCATAGGTTCATATGTAAGTATGAGGCTAGCTGCCCTTGTGGGCCATTTGAAACTTAGCCAATTTCCCATTTTTGTGCTCGAATTAACTTATCCCATTTGGTTATAGATTGGCCCTACCCATCCCATGGTTGATAATTATATATTATGCTAATGAAAATAACTAGGATCGTACCATAGATAATTTGAGGGAACTCATGTATGAGTTAAAGCATTTAGGAGCTGCCTCTATCTCTTAGTAGTACGCAGTGAAGTCCTGGGGCAAACGCTCTGTTTCCCATCCATAGATTCAAGTTTTACTTGAATATGGATAGGGATGAAAAAGAAGTTATGTACCTACCATAACGTTCCATGTTAGTTGTCTTCATCTCGCCTTCTTTCTTGCTTGTTGGGATCGGAGCCGATCCTCGGCTCTGACTCGGCCATCTTCTATAGCTCGAGAGCTGTTTACTGGCTCAAGGCTACCCCTTATCCCATGATGCCTAGCGCTAGCTACCCAGATCTCATTTGTAATAGCTAACCCCAGACATAGCCAGAGAATCAACCTGTCCAAACAAACAGGTTGAGCAAACCTGTAAAACTCTCTCAGTCAGTAGAGGAAACAAACCAGAGAAAACTCAGCCATTGAAACCAAAACTCCTCTCGATCCAATAGGACAGGGGGATGGAGGGTGGGACGCAAGAAAGAAGGCAAGATGAAGACAACTAACATGGAACGTTATGGTAGGTACATAACTTTTTTATGTTAAGTTGTCTATCTCGCAATCGTTTCTTGCTTGTTGGGACAGCGTCCCTAGCTCCTACGATCCTGGGTGGCTCATTGGAACAGACTCTTCAGAACAGTGGAACCAAAGTTAGCTCTACTCCTGGAGACCATGTCTAACTTGTAATGAGAAATAAAAGTATGAGGATTTGCCCACGTGGCAGTGGCACAAATAGAGTCCATGGGCAACCTAGCCTGGAAGGCTATAGAGTTGGCCAAAGCCCTAGTAGAATGACCTTTCGGTTTGATAGACAACTTTTTAGTTGATAGATGAAGGTAATAATGTGAGACAACCACCTGGACAGAGTCACGTTGGAAACTGGAAGACCCTGTTTGCCCCTAGCATAGGAAAGGAAAAGTTGGTCCGAATTTCTTATATCCTTCGTTCTATGCAGGTAAAAACGCAATTGTCTATGAACATCCAATTGGTGTAGTTTGTATTCTGCCTTGTTGGTGTGGTTAGGGAAAAACACAGGGGGGTCTATAGATTGGTTTAGGTTATTCTCTGAGCAGACTTTCGGAAGGAAGGAGGGATTAGTTCTCAGAGCAACCCTGTCCTTATGAAAAACTAAGTACGGAGGATGAACACTCAGTGCCTAAAGTTCCGAGACATGTCTGGCTGAGGTAATATCTACCAGAAAGAGAGTTTTCCAAGATAGGAACTTAATGGAGCAGGATGCAGCCAGTTCAAAAGGGGGCATAATCAAGGAGGCTAGTACCAAATTAAGGTCCCAAGGAGGAGGGGGATCTCTTACTGTGGGCCTAAGGAGAGTAGTCCCTCTGAGAAAGGCTTTACACAGCTTATGAGACATAATGTTTAGATTAGAAAACCCAACATGAAAGTTAGAGATAGCCGCTAGTTGAACCCTGATTGTGGCAGAAGCAGACCCAGAATGGAAAAGCTCTGTTAGGAACTCCAAGATTTTGTGCACTGGGGCTGAAAAGGGATCTATGTTCCTAGCCTCTGCCCAACAAGCAAACCGTTTCCATTTGCTAGCATAAGTCTTCCTAGTGGCGGATTTGTGAGAGGAGACAATATTCTCATGCACGCTGGGGAAATGCTGGGAAGCCTGGCTAAGGTTGGAATTGGATCAACCAAGCTGTGAGCTGGAGTGTTTGGAGGGATTGATGCAGCTCTCCTGATTGATGAATCAGTAGGTCTGGAATAGGATCCAGAGTCCAGGGCTGCTCGATGAGGTAACATTGCAGGAACGGAAACCATATCTGTCGACGCCAGTAGGGGGCAATGAAGATCATTTTGCAACCCAATGGAATAGCTTTCTGTATGAGTTTGGGTATAAGAGGGAACGGAGGGAAGGCATAAAGAAGTCCCTGAGGCCAATCGTGGACTAGAGCGTCTCTGGGAGGGTGACCGGGAAATGGTAAAAGGGAGAAGTAGTTGCTGCATTTGCTGTTGAAGGTGGTGGCAAAAAGATTGCAGCAAGGCTGTCCCCATTTGCGGAAGATCAGATCCGCAACTACCTGATTCAGAGACCACTCGTGAGGCATGAGAATAGCTCTGCTGAGCCTGTCCACTATGACGTTGGACTTCCCAGGGATGTGCGTTGCAATCAGAAATCACTGGGAGGAAATCGCCCACTGCCAGAGTCTGAGTGCTTCTCGACATAGGGGGTAGGACCTGGTTCCACCCTGCTTGTTGATGTACCACACCACTGACATGTTCTCCGTTTGAATTGCAATGGTCCCAGAAGGGAGAGAGTCCTGAAGGGCTTGCAACGCTAGGAGCATGGCTCTCATCTCCAAGACATTTATGTACAGATGGTACGCGTGAGGCTGCCAAGTGCCTTGGACTGTCCTGCCCTGATAATGCCACTGAAGGATTCTCATGTGAAAATGGGCCAGGGGTATCAGACGAATTGCCACTGCCATAGAGTCTAGAGTTTGATGGACATACCTGACTTGTACCCTTTTGCACTGCATGAGAAATTGAACCTGCTGGCACATTGTGGACACCCTGTCCGAAGGTAGCTTTGCGTACATGCTCCTTGTGTCTAAGTCTGCTCCTATATAAGTAATAGATTGACAGGGCAACAAGGCAGATTTTTCGAAATTTATAGTAATGCCTAGCTGAGAGCAAATTGAAACTGTGTAGTCCCTGGCTTGAAGAAGTTGATGCCTGGTAGTAGCAATGAGGAGCCAGTCATCTATATATGGAAACACCTGGAATCCTTGACGCCTCAGGTGAGCCGTGACCACTGCCATACATTTGGTGAACACCCTGGGGGCTGTGGTGTGACCAAAGGGCAGAGCTCTGAACTGGTAATGACTGGCTCCCAGCCGGAAGTGAAGGTACCTTCTGGAGCGTCTGTCCATCTTGATATGATAGTACGCATCCTGGAGATCTATGGAGCACAGCCAATTATCCTGACCAAGAAAGGGTGTAGTGTGACCATCCGAAACTTTGTTCTCTGCTGAGATCCAAAACAGGTCTCCAGTCCCCTGTCTTTTTTGGTACCAAAAAGAAGCTTGAGTAAGTTCTGGATTCGTATTAGTCTGCCGGGACTTCCTGGATGACTCTTTTTTTCTAGCAGTTTTGAAACTTCTATAACTGCTTGGTCCCTCAGATTGGGTGGAACATCTGGGGGGGACGTGCATGACAGTAAAGGGGGTTGAAAGAATGGGATTCTGTAACCTCCGGATATGATTGAATGCACCCATTTGTCTTGCGTTAGATTTAGCCAGGCCTTTGGGTACATTGAAAGTCTTCCCCCGACTGCCTCCAGAGAAGGACAGTTGGGCAACACTTTAGGGATGTTGGAAGGGCTTGTCAGAGAAAGATTCTCTGCTGCCCTCATTCTGCGGACCCCCTCTGCCACGAGGACAGAGTCTGTTGTTATTATTATTTCCTCCTCTGCCCCTGGAGGAAAAATCACCACGTGTGTCAGGTGAAGCTCCCTGAGATTTGCGAAACCACATTTTCCCACTCTTCTGACCCTTGGGGTATGGTCTGGAAGGAGTGGAAAAACAGACTCCCACAGCAGAGAGAGTCTTGCCTTCCTGCTCACTCCTAGTGAGAGTGTCTTTCACCTGTGGTCCAAAAAGAAAAGAACCGTCAAAGGGAGTGTTGGTGAATGACACTCTAAAGGGGTCCGCAAAGTTACACAGCCGCATCCATGCATGTCTCTGAAGTGCCACACCTGTGCCTGCGGCTCTACTCGCACCATCGGCTGCATAGGAAATGAGCCTCATGGAGGAGTTGACTACTGAGTTAAGGGTTGCCAGCTGAGAAGCCACTTTAGCCTGAGCCCCTTCAGCTGATGGATCCTGAAGGGTATCACCGAGCTCTTTCAGGAGATCTCTCTGAAGCCTGGTGAAATGGCATAAGTAGTTCAGTGACCTCATGGAGAAGGTCGCTGAAGCAAACCTTCACTTCCTGGACTCCTTGTTAGGAGGATGGAAAGAGGAAGAAGTTTCCGCTAACTCCTTTGTAGTGGCTGCTGCTACCACCATGGCATCCATGGGAACACACTTAGCAAGGAACTGCCTGTCTGGGGGAGTAGTGATAAACTTGCTTGGCATCCTTGGGGTTGCTTCCACTGTATCCGGGGCTGACCAAGTCCTTCGAGCCAACACTGACATTAGTGGATCAAAGGGTGGAGAAACCCAGGAGGTGGAAGGTCGGGAACCGAACCAAAACAGGAATACAGATTCATCCTCGATAGGGGCAAGGGTATTCCAGTTCCCCCTGTTTAAGCATTTCTAGGATGTCCGCAAAGGAAACATCTTCAGAGGGGGATCTCGGGGACCCCTCCGATTCATCCAAATCCATATCTGAAGTGACAGACTCGGGGGAGTCAATGTGCTTTCTCTTGCACTTCTTCTTCCGAGGGGGCTCCTCTGAATAATCAGGGGAGGCCTCAGAGGAAGACGAAACACCCATGGGGTGGTCTGGAGTGCTGGTTACCCATGCTTGGGGTCTGGAGGAGGGACAGAGGTTGACACAGGCACTACAGGGGACGGAGCCAGTGGGGTCAAAGGTGGAGCTGACTGGGAGGCCAGCACACTCCTCATGACATTGAAGGCATCCCTTCCACGATGCAGAGAAGGCTCCAAGGAAACCGGAATCCTCATCCGCACCGAGGAAGATGGCTCAGAGGCCGATGTAGGAGCCAAGCTCACCTGCGCTGATGCTCCGAGAGGGAGAGCGGGGTCGGACAAGGGTCCAATGCCACTCGCGCCCAGATCCCTCGACAGAAGGCACCATCGAAGGGATCAGAGCTGACGACGGATCTGAAGGAGAAATCATAATCGGAGCCGGCGGTTCCATGACTCGAACCCCAATAAACTCCGGCTCCGAGCTCAGTGGAGTCGGAGGAGGAACATCGATAGAAATGGATGGAGCCAACACCTGATGAGGAAGGCTGGACAATATTTTGGCCAGTGCCTGCGACTTCAACAACCTACTGACCACTTTCTCCACATCGTGGTCTGAGAGCCTAGAGGACCGAGATGAATTTGAAGATCTATGACTACGGTCACTCTGCAAAAGGGGGAGACCGAGGAGCCGAATGAATGGAGTCTAGCGAAGGGGACCTCGGCCTTTTTTGGGCCCTTGATGGCTCCGATGGTACTAGTGGAGCCGATGAGGAAGCAGACTCCTCGGTTCCAGCTGGGACCAAAGAGGTAGTAGGCAAGGTTGGGGCCAATGACAGCTCTGAGCTGGGAGCCAACGATTTGGCCGGTTTAGGGGATTTCACTGGCTGAGCCATGGCCGGTGAATCCTGAGGCTTGAAAAGACCTCTCAAAATAAGTTTATTATTGCGCTCCTGCAGAACTCTTGGGCTAAATGCATGGCAGATAGAACAAGAGTCCTGCAGGTGCATTGCGCCTAGGCAATAGACGCAAGAAGTGTGCCCATCTGTCAGAGACATCTTCTGACAGCATGAGTCACACTTCTTGAATCCCGAAAAAAAAAAGACATCACAACTCTAAATTACTTTGGCCAACAGGCCAGCACACTAAGCAAAAACAGAACACTACCACAAAAAAAAATGCAGTACAAGATAGATTTTTTTTTTTTTAAGACTAGGGAGACTCTAACTCAAACGGCTACCTAATCAAAAGACTAAACACTACTACAGGGGGGAGGGGGGAGGGGAGAACTCTCTAATTTAAACAAGTTCTAAGGGGGGGAAAAACTACAATACACAAGCTAAATCTACTAATTATTGCTATAATATAACAACAATTACCCTAAAAAACCCTAATCTGACAAAAAAAGGCAGATTAATAAAGTTATACAAGCCTGAGCCTGTAACCATGAACCTCGCATCTGAAGCGGCAAACGAGATCTGGGTAGCTAGCGCTAGACATCATGGGATAAGGGGTAGCCTTGAGCCAGTAAACAGCTCCCGAGCTATAGAAGATGGCCGAGTCGGAGCTGAGGATCGGCTCCAATCCCAACAAGCAAGAAACGAAGGCGAGATAGACAACTTAACATCTTTGTTTTATGTGAATGGGGAGTCTGTTCCTATGCAGAGGTATCCTTTCCTTTCTGTTGATGTTGCAGAAGTGGTTTATAGCTATAGAATGAGTACTTCTGATGCCATTTGACTTGCTGATAAACAGTTAATCCATCAGTATTGAGTTGGAGGATGACTTGTATGCCAGACACAGTTCATCTCTGACCAGTGTGCAGGATTCTGAGTATAGTGACCAGGCTTTGAGCGAGGCCATGTAGGACATGCTGGTTAGTCCTTCTTTCCTTTTAGTAAGGTATCTTTGTGAATGTTTCAGTTGTGGCATGTGCCTAGACAAGTACATGCCAAAGGGGGCATTATACTCAATGACTGGCCTAGATGAAATCTCTTTGTTCATAAGCTGTGCAGTATATAAGGACTTTCTTACAACAGTGGACAGATATTGGTCAAAAGTTATGTCACGGTCCACCCACATAAGTTTCCAAAAACTGAACAAATGGGTCATCTGTTAGGGGCATATTGTCAATATGGCAGTTACCTGGGACAGATGACTTACCCAAGGAAACAATAATACTTTTTTGTCACCAGTTATTTATTTGGGACAAACCTTCCTGCAGGATGGCTATGTCATTTGGCGATTCAATCATTGGTATTGACTTTTACTTCAGAAAAGTAGATGCCAAACAAGAGAGGTCACAGCACAGAACCCTGAGGGACTCCACTGGTGACTGGTCTCCTTGTGGAAATAACTTCCCCTATTTTGGTTTCCTGGGTCCTATCTGTGAGCCATTTGGCAGTCCAATAGGTGATATAGTGGTTTATTCCCTGTTTACTAAGCTTTTCTACTATGTGTTAGTAGGGAATTCTGTCAGAAGCTTTGCCAGGTTGAGGCATGCAGTGTGTACTGGTTTGTCTTCATCCATGCTCTGGTGACCTTTTCAAAAAAATCCACCAGTTTAAGTAAGCATGACCCGTCCTTGACAAATCCAAACTAAGATGGGTCCAGTGTTTGGCGATTCCATATGTCTTGATTGATTAGTTCCATGTTAAGTCTTTCCATGGTTTTGGATGTAATGCTGGCCAGACTTATGGGTCTGTTATTGCATAGATCTGTAGAAGGTCCTCCCTTATGCAGGAAAATGACTGTAGCTGTCCTTTATTTGCTTGGTACAAAACCTGTACAGACTCTGAAATTGAACAGTGTTGTTAGGGCTGTGGCTAAATCGTGCTTCATGCTGTTTAAGATGTGTCCAGGTATATTGTCAACACCCATATATGCAGTATTTTTAGCTCTTAATCACACTTTTAGGACTTGGTCTTGTGTGATAGCTGGAGGAAAGCCAGTTTCAATCTTGAGGGACACATAGAGGGGAGAGAGGGATAAATGCAGAGCTGAAGTTGTCATTTAGAAGGTTTCCTATATCTTCAGCCTCAGTGTAGGTAACATCATTCCCAAAAAGCTCAGCACATTGTTGCATTGTGCTTTTGAGATAACGAACATAACTAAAAAAGGGCTTGTGAGTTTTTTTGGCTTGGCTGTCTGTTTTAGCCTCAAACTTGGCTTTAGCACATAGCTTAGTATGCAGTTTGACTGTGATGATTGAAAAGATGTGTGTCATTTCTACAGTGTTTGTGTAAGAGAAAATTAAGTGGGACAGCTGAGTACTGGGGGCTCAGGCAGGGTATCATCACTAATGATGCAAAATTTGGTCAGTGATGAAAAATGTAAAAGAAAAGATGCTTTTCTTTATTGCAAATCATACATTTCTGAGAGAAAGCTCATCCCTTTCAGTTTCATTTTTAGTGGATGTAGGGTGCAAAACAAGTGAAGCCGATGATAAAGCCGGTGCTTTCCATGAATTGTTTACATTATAAGGAATCGCCAAAGCCAAGCCATGAAGAACAGGCACAAAGGTCATAGCTAGAGTACTTTTCCAGTATACAGTTTTGTGGAGATGTGGTTACCTGCGATAAAAAAAGTAATCAGACCAGCATGTCAATGGCCTTGTTATGAAAGCTGGTTGTTGATATTTATGTACAGACTTGTCACATTGGCCTTGGGAGCTCTACTAGTTTGGCAGGGATTGGAACATGAAAGCAGGGACAGGCAGAGATGGAAATATTTAGCAGAATATCAGTGTTACCAATGCAGCTGTCACAGGCAAGCACTGGGTGTAGGAGCATTCACTGGGCATGTCACAATGTCTTCACAAGCAAAAATATGGATGCATACTGGATGATATCTGTATTTAGATATTTGATCTTACCCTTGTGCTGGTGATGTGGAAAGTAGAGGGGTTTTTGCCTGGCTGTTAGTAAGTCTTGATTTATTTATTGCTGTACTGATTTCATTTTAACTTCCTTATGCACATAAACTTGTAAAGGGCTTGGAAGAGCGACCAAAGAAGACAAGGTATTCAAGGTTTGAGGAAAAGATCTGGTTTGAGCAGCTAGGATACACTTAAGTCTCATTAATCATTTTATTTTGTTTTCATTTTGTACTAAAATAATTTGTTAAATCTTTACTCCTCTCTTTGTGATGCAGTGAAAACTCCATGTATAGCACTCTTTACATTGAACAGTTTGCCACTTTATTCAAATTAATTCTTGAGTCATAGATTTGGAGCAATCACTCCAACATACTGAAGCAGTTGTTCTCAAAGAAGGGTATTCCTTTTGTTGTTAGTAAAGCATTCTAACAAGAATTTAATATTAAATGCTTACTTAATCACATTGTCATCCTGTTTACATGAATGTTTTTTTCTGTTGAGGTTGTATGGGTTGAGGGTGATTTCTATGATTGATGCCATCTGGAATTCACTACTGGAAATCCTGAGACCCTTATGTCTGAAAGACTTGTACCTCTGCAAAGAGCACAAAAGGTTTTGTGTGGTCTGTGCAAATTTTGATAGCCTTGCTGCAGACAAAACACTGACACTGTTCTCTAGGAAACTAGGTTTTTAAGGAAACTTATCTTCATGTCAAACATCTCCAAAATATCAAATATTTACACTAGAAAAAAAGGCACAGACTAACATATGATCTTGATATTTTTTTCTATATCATACAGCTATTCCAAATACTTAGCAGCAGTTAAATTAACAAGTTACTAAATATACGTAATTTACATAATTAGTGGTAACTGTTAATTGAAGTTCCAAGTAAAGACTGCACACACGCACCCATGCACACACAATGTTGTATGACACTATTACAAATTGAGAGCTGTCTTGCCTCTTTATGATGTCAGACCCTGGCAAACTGGCAGTTGGCTTTACCTGATATAACTCTACAAAAGCCTGCCTCACCAAGTCCTGCCAGACTGATGCTGGTTTAACTGACATGGGTTCCACAGGTGTAAACCCCATTAGCACCTCAGCCAACAGTGTCAGCTTGGCAGGTGTATTTTGCAGATTGGTCCTTTTGATTTTTGGTATTTTGCAGATTGGTCTTTTTGATTTTTGGTTTGGGAGAAACCTTCCTCCCCCCCAGGCACTGGTCTTGTTAGTGATATCGTTGTTTACCCAACTAAATTCACAGATACAGAGAGTAGCATCCCTCATTCACTGCTCTAGCTGGCTGTTTGCAATCAGCATTGTTTAATCCAACCATTGCTCTCTCTTGTTGGGTCTGTGTGCTGTCTGCTCTCTCTGCCACAGCCAGCCCCATTGTCTTTGAGCATTAGATTTCCCTCCTCAAATCGTTAATCCATCCTCCCCATCCTGATCTGGGAGTGCAATCTATCCATTTCAGAAGGTCTACAAAGTTTATCATTTCAAGCTGTCCAGCAGTAAGGAAACACAGAAAGAATCTTTAGAAAACAAAACTTTTAGAATCTCCTTAAGATTATTTATTTGTAGTATTATTTATTTGTCCTTTGTTGACCAGGTAAGTTCCACTAGGCTAGAGGCCTCTTTTCAGGGGAGACCTGAGGTGGAATTTATACTACAAGGGGAAACCTGGCCAGGGCATCAGGGAAACTCCTGTTCTCTTTAGAGCTGCTAGATGGCACTGGAGGGCTCTTACAGCAGCAAGGAATATGCCTAAGGGAAGCAGCAGCAGCATGGAGGAGAGACAAAATCTATGGAGGGCTTGGAGGCGGAAAGTGAGAATTTGGAGAAAAATTTGTTCAACATGGAGCTTCAGAATGTAAGCAAAGATCCCTGTTTAGTGGATGTTATAAATGAGCAGCATTTAGCTGTCTCCATGGAGAAGGAAATACGTGAGTCTGTTGAAGTGGTACAAGTAACAGCAGAGCCTGACCCAGCACTAGACGACATAGGCAGTCACCTTGGGATCCATGGCTGGCGGGCGCCCACTGGCCAGGAGGCTTCAGCTTTAAAATTTCAGTTAATTAATATATAAAAAAATATTTCTTAACACTGCAGTGGTGGTATCTTTTTCTTTATGGAGAACCATGTGTGTGTTGAACGCATGCATACCAACACAGATGTAGACTCATTCTACACTTGCATAAGGAATTTAAACTATTGCTTGCGGTGAGAAAGTAAGTGTGTGTGAGTGTGTGTGTGTGTGTGTGTGTGTGTGTGTGTGTGTGTGTGTGTGTGTGTGTAAGTAAGTAATTTAAACTAGCCGTTATGTTCATATGAGAGATAATGTGGGTGTGTGTGTGTGTCTGTGTGTGTGTGTGTGGTGGGGGGTTGCTGTATGAGAGAGAAAATGTCTGTGTCTGTGTATTTGTATTCATTCATTGCTGTAAGAGAGATAGGAGAGTGTGTGTGTGTGTGTGTGTGTGTGTGTGTGTGTGTGTGTGTGTGTGTGTGTGTGTGTGTGTCTTGCTGTGTGAGTGCAAAGAGAAGGTAGGTGTGTGTGTGTGTGTGTGTGTGTGTGTGTGTGTGTGTGTGTGTGTGTGTGTGTGTGTGTGTGTGTGTGTGTGTTTGTGTTTAACATACCTTTCAACTGTGCAGATTTAGCCTCATGGTTTTGGTCTGTTTCTCGTAAAAGTTGTGGTTTTCTGGTAAATCACAGAGGATTGAAGTCCCTAAATAATGACATATACATAAATATATATATATATATATATATATATATATATATATATATATATATATATATATATAAATTTGTATCCTTCGGAAAATGCATGCTGATACAAATCCTGTTATTCTAGCAACTTTGTGTTAGAAAAAAGCAATATTATATACCTCACAAGACATCTGCAATAACTGGAGAGGCCACAGAAATACCTCACAAAGAGGATTACTGGCCTCAAACAGATACCCTACGCAGACCGTCTCAAAAAACTCCAGCTTTACTGTGTCGCATATCAACTACTCAGAGGCGATCTCTGCCTAACATACAGAGCTATGTCAAACCCAGAGCTGTTGGACATGCTCCACTTAAAGAAATCCCAATCCCTCCGAACTACACACTGTAGGGACCTAAACCTTGTCACCACAATAAACAGAACATGCTGGGGGGATAGATTCCTGTCCCAGAGACTTCCCATACTCTGGAACAGACTACCTATCTATGTCAAACAGAGCTCTACATTAGCACTCTAGGGTACCTTTTTGGCTAGGCTTATATAGGCCCTTGAAAGGATCTCAAACCTCCTGTCCATAGTTCTTTTCCTTCTGTATATTAGGTCATTTTCAGATAGGGGTTTGCTCAGGGTTTTGGGGGTTTGTAACAGGTACTGTTTTGATACTGCATGAGAGGCTCTAAATGGTGGTACTGCAGTGCACCCTCAACTGTCAAAGGTCTCAAGACACAGATCCCACAAACATTGTGATCAAACGTTTTGCATTATTTTTTGGTGGACAAATGCAGCCAATCTATTCATAAGCAAATGCAGAGTGGATCTATCTCCCCATGTGATGCTTACAACAGATGCCTACTGCTTTGATGTAGAGGGCAGTCACTGTAACCTCAAGTAAGTGATTCTACTCATGGTAGGAATGAAGCTTTACATCAGTGTGGGGACAGTTCTCCTCTCTCCATTGCAGCAGGAGTGGGTACTACTAGGTCTCATTTGGTGATGGTAGTAGTAGTAGTAGTAGTACTAAAGTAGTAGTAGTAGTAGTAGTACTAAAGTAGTAGTAGTGGTAGTAGTAATACTAGTACATTCAAAAATAAAGGAGGGATACAATCCTATCCCCCAGTGTAGGGCAGCTGCACCTCCAGGAGATATAGATAATTTTCAATTTTCAACAGCCTCCAAGAGCGTCCTTCTGCCTGGTAGGCAGGTTGAGTAGGAATATCATGATGCCTCATGAGTGGTCCATCGTCCGATTCAGAACCAAGATGGTATTTAGAATGTAGGGTTTTTTGCTTTCCCCATAAATACAGTGACTGATATTGTTCTCGTTAATTCTTCCCTTGTTAGTGACATTTCTCATCCACACTTAAGACTGTATGGCATCAGAGGTCTTTGCTACCACTTTTTGGCCATACAGGTTTGGGTTTCCATTCTTCAGGATTTTTGCAAATTCTCCTTTTGACTTGCAAATAGTGGTGGCTGGTGACTTCAGAATAAGGGGGGCTGCTGCAAGAAGCAACTGAATGAGCGGGGCTGATTGGAATGGGGTGGGTATCCATTATGGAAGGTCAATGAACAGTAGCTGAGATCAAACAGCAGATATTTTTTTTCACTTTCATCCACAGACTGTCATATTTTATCATCTTTATGATTCTTCATCTTCATTGCTACTTTATTGACTATTTTCACCTCAGGTGTTTGGCTGCACCCAACAAGGTTAGCCTTAGGTTAAGTGGAGCCCTAGAAAATGGGTTCATGCCCCCCCTTTGCACATCAGTCCCATCTGCATTTCCCCAGTGCCTTTCCCCTATTTACTGTCAATATGCACCTATACCGTCCAGATAGATGTTGTTTTTTCACAATTGTATATAGATGTATGCATGTGTATGTATATATATATATATATATATATATATATATATATGATGTATGTATGTATATATTTTTATGTATATGGGTTCACTACATATGACTGAAAGTTCATATGACCAAAGCCCATTTGACTGAGACCAAAAGACCAAAAGTTCATTTGACTGAAAACCCATATGACCGAAAACTCATTTGACCAAAAAACAGCACTGGCAGGTATATGCCCTGTTCCCCACTGTAGTTTGACCCTGGAGTTAGAATATATTGTTGGGGGGATGTGTTCAGTTTCATTAAACAATATCAAATCAAACCACAAAATATCTGATCAAACTAGGTAGGGGGCTTCAGTGGATACAGTGGATATAAAAAGTTTACACACCCCTGTTAAAATGGATCTGTATTACAAGATCGAATGTTTAGGTGATTGAATGTCTAAACATCGAACTTGTAATATCGAACCTCAAAATGCCGAATGGCACAAGGAAAGACGTCCGTTGGCCATGAAAAGAAAAAAATAACTTTATACCCCAACAAAGTGGGGAGCTTTGCCCCCACACCCCCGACGTGGGGGGATGTGCCCCCCCACCCCCCCCTAACTAAATATACCAACTCCAAGATCACTTCACAGTAGACAAAATGGCAAAATCTGATGAACGGCTAATGGAAATCTTTCCTTGCATTAAATCGGCTGTTTGCCTTTTTTTGCTTTTGATATTACAAGTTCGATGTTTAGGTGTTCGATCATCTAAACATTCAATCTTATAATATAGACCCGTTAAAATGCCAGGTTTTTGTGATGTAAAAAAATGAGTCCACAATAAATAATTTCAAAACTTTTCCCACCTTTAATGTGACCTAGAACCTGTGCAATTCAATTGAAAAACAAACAATTCTGTTAGGGGAAAAAATGTAAAAAATAAAAAACATATAATATGCTGGTTGCATAAGTGTGCACACCCTTAAACTAATACTTTGTTGTGTGTGCACACCTTTAAACTAATACTTTGTTGAAGCACCTTTTGATTTGACACAGCAAAGTATTAGTTTAAGGGTGTGCACACTTATGCAACCAGCGTATTGTATGTTTTTTATTTTTTATATTATTTCCCCTAATAGATGTTTGTTTTTCAATTGAATTGTACAGGTTATAGGTCACATTAAAGGTAGGAAAAGTTTTGAAATGATTTATTGTGGTTTCATTTTTTTACATCCCAAAAACCTGACATTGTAACAGGGGTGTGTAAACTATTTATATCCACTGTGTGTGTGTGTGTGTGTGTGTGTGTGTGTGTGTGTGTGTGTGTGTGTGTGTGTGTGTGTGTGTGTGAATATATATATATATATATATATATATATATATATATATATATATATATATATATATATGGATAGATAGATATAAACTAAGAAAACTTTTAAGACCCTTTGAGAAAGGAGACTGGACTTGCAATATTTAAGCGCTAAGTGGAAAAGCCATTTGTAATACATTATGGTGGTGTTTTTCAAATAAAGACATAAGGGTTTGGTCCTTTTGTAGGTAAAGTTGGAATGGTTGCCTTGCTTTTGGGATAGTTCTTTATTGCTAAGAATAACATCCCAGTTACGGGAAATAATATTCCGTAAATGAAGCATGTTCCTACTTATTGGGAGGGGGAAACTAAGGGTGAAATTTTTTTTATGTAAACCTTGGGCTTACTAGCAAAGCCGGCACAATGAATTAGCTTGAATTTGGTGGTCTGCCCTTGGCTCACCTCATGGATAGTGTTTTTAAGCAGGGTTATTGGGTAATTCCTGGCTATAAAGAGGTGCTGTACAAAGGCACATTCTTCTAGGAATACTGAATCATCACTAATGATTCTGGGCAAGCAAATGAACTGACCATGATCAATATTGGCTTTCATGAAGGGTGGGTGTTGTATTGTGTACTCTAGGAAGTTATTCCGGAGTCTCTGTTTCCCATGTGCTGAACATTTTGGCACCCATGGCTACTCCTTGTGTCTGCTGGAAAATGTTTCCATTAAAGTGAAAAAAGTTATTGGATAAGACAATAGAGATGATATAACAAATGTCTATTTTAGATTTCTTGAGCTTGCTACTTTTAGTAAGGAATTTGTGTCTGAGGTCTAAACCTTCTCTGTGCTGTATAGTTGTATACAGTGCTTCCACAGGCAAGGTAACCAAACGTTTGTCATTTGGAGAAAGATGGTAGTGGTGGAGAACACATACATACACTAGAATGACGGTCACTATCCAAGCTTTGCTGTGCTTCCTAGTATTTCGACTAACTTGCCTTCCAGGGAATAATTGGCATCAAGGATAGCATGTTTTTTTATACAAATCCATCACTTAAACAATTAAATAATTTACCATTGAGTGAGTCGTGGTGATTAAAAACAATCAAATTTAAACAATTATCAGCCATCATACTACAGATACAGACTGAACTGTTTATAGATTCTTAAATTCAACTTTGTGAACCCATTCAGTATATCAATGTCAAAATGCACCATACTGAAAATGTATGCATGTTAAAAGAATACATATGTTCTGTGTCAAATTTTATAAGAGCAGCAAATCTTATCATTTGAAAAAGAATGAGTTCGATGCCTTACAGCACTTACGAAGTATTAATGACCTTTATGTATTTGTACAAGCTGGCAAAAGGGGCAGTTGGATGGTCATGTCAAGAAATGGATATAACCAGATGGCTGAAAACTTATTGCAGGAAAACAATGTATATCAGATATTAACTGACAACCCCTCTGATATTTTCAGTAATCATTTGTTGGATTTGGAGAAGGAGAGAGAGAGAGTTGGTTTCTTTTCCCCTCAGGATGTTAAAAAATTGCACATAAAATACTCCAAATTGGCTAGGTTTTATGTGATTCCTAAAGTGCGCAAAGACATATCAAATCCACTTGGTAGGCCCATTGTCTCCGGGGTGGGGGCATACTTACAAAACTTAGGAATAGTTTTAGATGCACAGTTGAAGGAATATCTCCCCTGCGTTCCCTCACACATAAAGAATGGGAAAGAATTATCTGATATGGTGGGTGCTATGGAATGGAAAAAAGAATATTTTTGGGCCAGTGTGGATGTGAAATTGTATACAAATATCCATCATAAATGGGGCTTAAAAGCTGTGGGTAGTGTGATGGTAGAAGGACTTAAAACTAGTTTTTTGTTACAGTTACTTGAATTTGCATTGACCCATCATTTTTATACGTTTGAAAATTCTTATTTTTTAAAAAAGATGGGCACAGCGATGGGAGCATCTTTTACCCCTTCTTATGCTATCATTTTTATGGGGTTCTTTGAGAACAGATATATTTATAGCAATAGGTATTATGCTCAAAATGTGATAATTTTCAAATGTTACATAGATGTTTTGATTTTTGTTTGCAAAGGGGAAAAAAGTCAGTTTGAGGAATTCATGACAGAATTAAATAAGAACCAATGTGGAGTACAGTTTGCTCACAGATTGCATAGGGAAATCATGCAATTTTTAGATATGGAGTTTTTTGTTGGGAAGGATAATAGGATTTCTTTCAGGCCATATTTCAAGGAGATGGCATTAAATCATTTGTTTATGTGCAGATAGCATGCACCATGAACATCTATTAAATTGCCTGCCTCATGGTGAATATAAACAGATATCTAACAACACCTATGATGAAACAAATTTGGACAGAGAATTTGATAAAGTTACATCTAGCTTAATTAGCAGGGGCTATTCCAAGGAATTTTTGAGACAGGCAGAAGAGAAGGCCAGGGGTAATTTCATTCCTTCCAATGTCTCACATAGGAGACATGGTTTAAATAGTTCCCTTAGAAGTTATGTTTCCAGGAAAGTTACTGGGGATGATATATTTTTTTTGTCAACAAATTTTCCCCTTTTACTAAGATTTTGAAAGACTTAGTGTATAGGTTTTGGCCTATCATCAAGCAAGATGAGGAGGTGGGTAGTCTTTTCACTGGTATGGTTGTTTTTTCACACAGTGGATTTCTCAATTTAAAAGAGTTGTTAAACTTAAAGACCACTAATAAAACTGTAAAACCAGTGGGCACTTTCATTTGTGGAAGGTTGAAGTTATGTGATAAAGTTAAGAATATTTCTGGGGGTCTGATTAATGGGAGAAGGTATAGAGCCCTTGTATTTTTTAACTGCAGTAGTAGTGGTGTTATGTATGCTATTGGATGCTGTTGCCAGTTTACCATGTGGTATATTGGACAGACAAAAAGAATGGTCAAAAAAGAATTATGAAACATTTGAGAGACATTAGACATGGAAGGTTGAATAATCCTGTAGCTCAACATTTTCATTCTTTTCACAGTGGATCCACAAGGGATTTGTTTTTAGTGTGTTAGCTAAGCTCTATGTAAAACAAGGTGTCGATTATGTATGTGACCCATCTGATCACGAAAGGGTTCGCATCAAGATCTAAGGATGTAATGGTGTCCCTCTACTCTTCCCTCACCAGACCCATTATTGAGCACAATACACCAATTGGAATGTACCTGGCTAGACATCTCCAGCAGCTGGAGAGACCACAGAGGTACCTAATCAATAGGATTACTGGCCTCAAACAGTTGCCCTATGCAGCACGATTGAAAAAGCTAAGACTGTTCTCTGTTGTATACCGCTTTCTCAGAGGTGATCTCTGTCTAACGTACAAAGCAATGTCCAACCCAGAATTGTTGAACATGCTCCATCTTAGCAAAACCAAATCTACTCGAGCTACAGGCTCTAGGGATATAAACCTCAACACAACAATGAATAGAACATGCTGGAGGGATAGATTCCCTTCTCAGAGACTTCCCTTACTATGGAACAGGGTCCCGATCTACATAAGACAGAGCCCCTCACTATCACTCTTCAAGAGGAACCTTGATGAGTGGATGGGTAACAGAAAGTTCACACCGGGGATCACACCAACAGCACTACTAGATAGGGGCCAAGAGTACTAGCTGCTAGTACAAGGGTCTAGGGAACTACTAAAGGGGCGGTGAATACTGCACAACGTGGCTGGGCTAATATATGCCTTCGGGCAGATAGCCCAGTACCAACCTATGAACCTATGTACTATTTTGAGAATGGAAACTATATGCATAATTACTTACAAGACATTGTGGCCTAATGGTCTCAATTTAGAGACTGATTTACATGTATAAATGATGTTTTGAAATAAAAATTTTGTTTTTTGTTTTGGTCAATTATGTGCATTGGTAGTGATTTTTCTGTAAGATATTTTGATATTTTTATATTCCTGTCTGCATTCTCTTGTTATATGTGTTGTACATTTTGCAATGTTCCTGTGTAATTTTTCAGCATTTTTTCAGAAACTTTTGCATTGGCAGATTTTACTATGTTGTTATATATTGGGCTGTATAAAAAAAAATTATTTTGTAAAAGTTTATTATACATATACAGTGTGTTCTTTTAACATGCGTACGTTTTCAGTATGGTGCATTTTGACATTAATATATTGAATGGGTTCGCAATGTTGAATTTAAGAATTTATAAACAGTTCAGCCTGTATCCGTAGTATGATGGCTGATAATTGTTTAGATTTGATTGTTTTTAGTCACCGCGACACGCTCATTGGTAAATTATTTGATTGTTTAATTGATGGATTTGTATAAAAATCATACTGTACTTGATGCCAATTATTCCCTGGAAGGCAAGTTAGCTGAAGAACTAGGAAGCACAGTAAAGTTTGGATAGTGACAGTGGCTCTACTGTATGTGTGGGTTTTTATCATTTTTTTATCGTTGGTTCTGCTTTTGCAGTTTATTTATTTTTTGAGATAAGTCCAAGAACACCCAGGAATCCTTAAGATAGTAGTGAGGAGTGGTTTGTACTCTGAGGTTTAAGACTGAGTAGATGTACTGGGAAATGTACTCAGTCTTGGCTTTTTTACTAGAAACAATGAGCCTGGAGGGTTGGTCAAACTGGTTCTTATGTATTTTTGGTATGCCGAAGAGCTTCCCAAGGCTCAGTTGATCAGTTGTTAGGAATGTGTGTTCCTATGTAGAGACTTTATTATCATGCAAAAAAAGACTGCTTAAGAAATTATCTATTGTAGCCTGTTTGTTGTATACCTCATTTAAGGAAACACATTTGTAAAAAGTATTGCCGAGTAACACTTTAATTTTATCATAGTACCTAATTTGGTACATGACTACAGTTCCTTGCCCTCTGTCAGCTTTCATGATGCAGATGGATTGGTTAAGACTGAGTTCTTTGAGGGCTTTGGATTCAGCTGTCATGAGGTTAAACCATTTTGTTTTGTTTTGATTAGAAAGAAGTTCATGTATGTCTCTGTCTCAAGTCTTGATAATAAGTCAAGATAAATGTGGAGTGTATTGTCAAGTGCTGGACTGTAGATACTCTGTTTTCTTGGGTAAATGGCTGGGGTTGTTTCACTGTCGTTAGAGTCATTGTTGAGAGGTTGCTTACGACTCAGTTTCCTTAAGCAGAATCTATGGTCTAGTAGGACTTCGGTTAAGTTTGCTCATTGTGTTGGAGTGTAAGTGAAGCCCTTTTGGAAAATGCTAAGATGTTATGTTTTAAAATTGTATTGGGTGAGGTTAAAGATAGAGCCAAGGTTTTTTTAGAGTGAGAGTTGCATTTGTCATTGCCACCAATTGCTCCCCCTGGATCTTCCTCTGATCCTGCCTCATGCTCTTGAAGGAGGAGGGGCGTTCCTTACTCTGGTGTTCCTTCTGTCTGGTGATAAAAAAAAATCCTCATTATGGGTTTCTATCCCTTTGCCTCTGCTTTGAATTCTCAAGGTGGGGTCCATTTCTCAGGTGTTCCTCCTGTCTGGCAATAAAAAAATCTTCATTGTGGGTTGGTGCAGTGGTGTTGGTGTCGTCAGGCTGGATGATGTTGGAGGGTCCATTAGAGGATATAGTGGGAAGAGGACTGAATTCTTCTACTGTAGGGATCATGTTTCTTCTTTTGCTGTTTGTTTGTTTATTCAGTTCTTAACCTGGTGCTTGTGTGAGTTGTATGTGTTCCTTTTAAAGGGTAGGCACTTTGATTTCGGTATCAGCTGAAATCCCTTGAGTTTTTGTCTTTTTCTGTGTATAAGATTGGCTATGTGTGTGGTGATTTTTGCCATTATCCTGTCCCACACTGGTTGGTATAATCGTGTAATGTATATTTACATCTATAGCTATATCTATAGCTATATTTATATATATATATATATATATATATATATATATATATATATATATATATATACACACACACATATATATATATATATATATATATATATATACATATATATACATATACACACATATTTTATATATATATATATATATATATATATATATATATATATATATATATATAGATATATACATACACACATATACACACAGACGTGTGTGTGTGTGTGTGTGTGTGTGTGTGTGTGTGTGTGTGTGTGTGTGTGTGTGTGTGTCCCCTCAACCTCTTAGAGCAAAATAGCTGGACAAAGCCTAAAATGATGGGGGACAAATAGGGACAGATTTTAAATATTGCTCTTACAAACTTATAAAGTTGATAGAGTAATAGGTTTTGCATTAGCATGAATTTTTCTGAAGGATGAGGAATCTTAAACTCAAATGTTTGTCATTATTTAATTACTTCAATCCTCAGCTATTTGCCAGAAAAGTACAGATTTTAGGAGGAATACACCACAAATATGAGGCAAAAATCTGGATATTCTGCGAAAATCTGTACAGTTGAGAGGTGTGTGTGTGTGTGTGTGTGTGTGTGTGTGTGTGTGTGTGTGTGTGTGTGTGTGTGTGTGTGTGTGTATATATATATATATATATATATATATATATATATATATATATATATATATATATATGTATATGTATGTATGTATGTATATATGTATATACACACACACACACACACACACACACATATATATATATATATATATATATATATATATATATATATATATTAAAAAGTCTTTCTGTTAGGGGTCACCACAGCGGAACTCCGGTCTGCTAATGATTGGCAGTGGATTTTTACGGTGCCAGCCTGATGCCCAACCTTCAAAAAAGGCACACCCATTCACGCACGCACCTGCCTGCATGTCTTTACATCACTCGACCACAGGGAGGGCATGCAGACTCCACACAGAAGGTGCTTCAGCCGAGAATCGAACGGGAGTACCTCTTGCTGTGAGGCGACAATGCTAACCGCTGCACCACCATGGCCATATATATGTATATATGTATAATATGTATATTTCTAAATATCCAAATGGCATCAATTACACTGATGCTGTTTATGAAGACTTGGTCAGTTTGTATAACGATACCGGATTGCATATGCTTAAGTTGCTTATTAAACATAACGGACTTATATTTAAGGACTTGAAAAGATGAAGTGTATAAGTTGAATGGAATTATCAAACATCAGAAGTTTAATAATTTTCAAGACTTATACGAAAGTATCTGTATTAAAATTGAAGGGCATGTTGCCACGTTCATAGGTTGAAAAAAATAAAAAACTTGAAAGAGATGCCTTTGCCTATTTTAACAATAAAGCATTTCCTATTCATCTAAAAGATTCCAGTGAGTTGACTGTTACCAGACGATGAATTCAACCATCTTAGTAGTAGCAGTTTTAGTAGAGGCAGTCTCAGTTATTTGGGGAACAGTGTTCGGCAATTAGACAACTTTTGTTATTCAGATAATGATACCGGAAAAAATTACCTTCTCAAAGTAAGACAAAGTACCTCTACTAATAACAATGGTGGTAATTCTGCTGCTGTTGTTCCATGTATTTCTCCATTTTTTTCAAATGGGGAGCAACTTGTGCACAGTGGGAACACCTGTGAATACCAGACCCAGCAGAGGGAAGAAGAGAGGTTGCTGAAGGGGGAGCGGAAGATACTGCATGAATGTCCTGTTTTTAATCTTACTGGATATTGTTTTAGTCCTGACAAATTCACTATTCTCTCCAAAGGTTTTACATTTATCCCTACCTGAAGGGTTTCACACATAGATTTAATTGTGGCCCTTAAATTGTTTGTTTGTAAATTAAATTTAAAGTAGATTTTAAGTGATGTTAAATATAACAATAACCATGGTATTGTCAATAAACCCAATAGTTTTAATCCACCTTTACAAACTACATTTAATGTATTTATGAAGGATGTGAATGTGATTTTGACAATGTGGTTAAATGGAAACCCAAATATAAATTGTTTAATTTGACTGTGGGTGAACATAAAGGCTTAAATAACTCAATTCATTCCGGACACCTACTTTACATGAAAGCAGGCAAAGCATGCGGTTTAGTTATAATGGAACAATCTAAATGTGAAGCAGAAATGTTTACATTATTAAATAGTGTTCACTATAGTAAAGTTGGTAAAGATTATATTAAAAAAGCTGCTCTGAAGTTGATAGTATTTTGTTTGATTTATTTAATTGGGTTTTTTGTACAGTTCAAATTCTATGAATTTTTAGTTATTGAACAGCCTAAATTAGGAAGAATTTTCGGAATTCTCAAGATACATAAAAACAAAATTAATCTGCCCTTTAGGCCAGTTGTTGCCTCCCCTGTGCATAAAACTGTCACTATAGTTTTTTAGATGGACTTCTTAATCCTGTTGTGCAAAGAAGTCCATTTTACATAAACGACTCTTGGGCTTTTTTTTTTAAATGTTTATAAGAATATGAATTTACTGGACAAGAGAAATTGTTAGGCACTGTTGGTGTATATTCTTTATATACCAGGATTGAGCAAGAGGAGAGTCTAGAATTTGTGAGGCTGTATTTAGAAAAGTGTTGTAAGTTAGACAAGATTTTTATCAACACTATTTGCATGCTGCTTGATATTGTTCTTAAAATATTATTTTTTACTTTTGAGACAGGGGTTTGCCAACAGAATACTGGAGTGGCAATGGGTGCCAAAGTAGTTCCTGCCTTCGCCAGTCTAGTCCTCTGTTGGTGGGAGTCTACTATTTTGGTTAGCTCACCCGTATTTAAGTATGGAAAATTTTACAAGAAGTATAATGATGATTTGTTTTTCATCTGAGAGGAGATGAAAAACTGTTTGATGAGTTTTTATATACAGTTAATGCAAGTATTTTGTGGCTTAGTTTTACACTTGGTGGTAAAGGTGAAGCCATTCATTTTTTAGATGTATCAATTAGAATGGATAAGTCAAACAAAAATGTAAAAGTTCTATTTATAGAAAAATACTTGCAAGAACAATTATTTACATTTTTTAGCCATCATTGAAAATGTATGAAATTAAACATTTTTAGGGGGCAACTTATTAGGGCCAGTAGAATTGTTAGTGAAAATGAGATGTTTTTGGATAAGGTTTCCTATATCAGAGAATTATTTTTGGTTAGAAAATATCCAGCCATGGAGCTGGACAAAATAGCAGAAGAAGTCACTTGTCAACATCGGATCAAATTCCTCCCTATTTTAATAAAAGGTGTTTCCTGTAGCAATTTGGTTAAGAATATTCCAAATATTCGTCATCAGGTTGTTGATAAGAATCTAGCTTTTCCAGTTTCTATGACTATTGACAGTGAGGAAGTAAAGAATGGTATCAAAATCAACTGGAAAATTGTGTTTGGGAATGTGGATCTAAGATTATAAGAGAAAGTTAGCAGTTTGTTTTTAAAAGGTCTTTCAACATTAAAAAATTGGAAATTGATTTTGTTAGAGCTAACAAAATGTAATGCAGTATTCTTGGGACTTTTTTTTTTGTGGCTTGTGCCATCAGTGTCGATACATAAATAATAGCAGTAGTGTTGATTTTCTGCAAAAGAGAGGTGCAATTGTTGCAGCTCTAACATAGTGAATTAGCTAGGTGTAGCTCTTGCTCATAATACTATGCTGGGAAAAGCATTAGGGAGTTAAGGTATATAATATGGGAGCATAACAAACGCATCAATGCAAAAGACTGTACCCATGCTTTAGCAAAGCTTAGTTTAGGATGTCTGAACTTTAGGAAGTTTCACTTTTTAGTTTTACTAATGGGTGCAATATATATGTATACATTTTATAGCTATATGTATTTATGTATATATGTATATGTTTATATATATATATATATATATATATATATATATATGTGGGTCCCCATCAAATGATAGAAAACTCATTTGATGGAAAATCATTTGGCTGAAACCAAAACATAGAAAGCTCAAAACACTGAAAACTCATTTGACTGAAACTCAAAACACTGAAAATACTATATGCCCTTTTCCCCATGGTAGTGCGATCCTGGAGTTAGTATATATAGGTAGTGGGGGGCACAGCAATACAATTTAAACCCTACACATGGATACTTAGAACTACAATGAATAACTGTTTGGAGAAAACAATATTTACATAAACCCCCACATACATCATACATTTCAAACCCTACAAATGGATACTTAGAACTACAATGAATAACTGTTTGGAGAAAACAATAGTTACATAAACCACCCATTGTGGGGGGCTGTGCCCCCCACACCCCCCCAACTATATATACTAACTCCAGCATCGCACTACCGTGGGGAAAAGGGCATATAGCATTTTCAGTGTTTTGAGTTTCAATCAAATGAGTTTTCAGTATTTACAGCTTTCTATCTTATGGTGTCAGTGAAATGAGTTTCTATCAAATGAGCTTTCTATCATTTGATAGGGACCCATATATATATATATATATATATATATATATATATATATATATATATATATATATATATTTACATTTACAAATACGGAAGGGTTTATGTATGTTGTTGTGTCTTTCGGCTTTTCTCGGTTAGGGGTCGCCACAGCAGAACTCCAGTCCGCTAATGATTGGCAGTAGATTTTTACGTGCCGAGTTGCCAGCTCTGACGCACAACCTTCAACGAAGGTACGCCCATTCACGCATGTCTCCACACAGAAGACGCTCTAGCTGAGAATCGAACAGGACAACATCTTAACTGTGAGGCGACAATGCTACCGCAGCACCACAACCGCATGTATATATATATATATATATATATATATATATATATATATATATACATATATGTATATCACACACACACTCACACACACACACACACACACACACACACACACACACACACACACACACACACACACATATACATGTCATAGGTGTTTACTAGACTAATGACCTCAGATACCCTTGATAAGTATAAGCAGGGGTTTGGGAAATGAAACATTTACAAGCAGTGGCCTAAATTTCTAGTCCTGTGTTGTGGATCAGAGGCGCATAATGAAGTGCTTGTAAAAAAACAAAACAAAAAAGAGTGTGTGTGTGTGTGTGTGTGTGTGTGTGTGTGTGTGTGTGTGTGTGTATATATATATATATATATATATATATATATATATATATATATATTTATATGAGTGTAGTGTTTACAATACCATCACATAAACTAGCTCCTGGTCTGGTATCTCTGTTAACATCCATAATTGCCTTTCATTTTCAAATTAGGCTGCCTCAGTCAACTGAGGCAGTCTGATCCAATTAAAACATCTTCTGTTTGCATGATCATCAGCTCAGGGAACCATTTTGAAGCAACATTTCTGTCTTCCATATAGTTATCCTAGTCTCCGTTTAAAATAATTATAAATTCTGCTGTTTTGAAAGCAGCTTGATGATCAGAGTTAGACATTTATTTATTTTTTTACTGCATTTTTGTGCTCAGAATTCTGCACATGCACAGTAGCATGCAAGAAGATCCATGCTCACATAAAGAAGAAAATAATTTAAATATGCTAGTACCAGTGTGCCACAATAAAAACAGCAAGTACCACGATCCGCCTTGCTTACAATTCACAAATACTTTTTGACTCAGCCTTCCAGGAAAGCTATTTCAGAACTTCAGTTCCTCAGGCTGTTCGCTTAGCTGCTCTAGTTGAATCAGTGTCTGTTGAGAAGTATTTTTGAAGACTGTAGTATCAATAGTCATATGCTTCCAATGGCTTACTGCTCATAAAACTTAAATAAAGTGATATTTAATTAGGATATGTCTAAGAGCATCTATTATTTTTGTACCTGTTTCTTGTACTTCACTGCCTTCTGGATTAAATTGGGTCTAGCCTTATACATTCCTCAAAGTTTATTTGATGACTACTTCTAATTTTTATATTAGTCAGGTTTCTAAGAATCTAACAACCTTCAGTGTTTGTAAGATATTTTCCCTGATGCACTTTTCTTTTTCAACTCTCAGAGATCCTGTCCAACTTGAGACATACGTTTTGTGCACAAAGAACTCAGTTTTGCTCCTGTCAAGCCTGACATTTCAGAGAATTTAAAATGTTTTTCATGGAAATTTTTATTACTACTGTTCTTGTGGAGTGGTTGATTTTTTAACTTTACATGCTAGTCTTAACCCAGCACACACTCAGCCAGCCATCATAGGGGTGGTTATACAGTGGGCTGATCATGGAGGCCATCCTCACATTTTCATCAGGGGTGTTCACTCTAAACATCCCAAACACTTGGAAGATGAGCAATGGTATTTCCCATTCTCCATCAGGGAAGCTGCACTAATTCTGTGTACCTCTGTGTGTGCGCACCCCTCCACAATTCCCGGAGAGGTGAATGAGGCATGCCCCTTTACTCCTGTTCCTCTTGGCTTTGCTCCCTCAGCGCCAGGGCTGATAATTGAAAAAATATAGCTTGGGTAGCAGTTACGCTCCATCTCTCTGTGCCACAGTGCAGGTAACAATATTGCTTGGCATTGAGGATCTTGTTACACTATGTTGTTGTGCATTGAGGATCATGTTACACTATGTTGTTGTGCATTGAGGATCATGTTACTCTATGTTGTGCATTGAGGATCATGTTACACTATGTTGTTGTGCATTGAGGATCATGTTACACTATGTTGTGAAAGTTTGACGTAGTACAACTTTAAGTAAGGTTCTCTGTGAGTGACTGCGTTAATATTGCTGTTATAGACTATATTACTTCAGTTGGGTACAGAACCACTTAGCATATGGATGCTATACTAATTACCTGACTAGTGAAGCAATATTTTGTCATATGTTATCATGAAGAAGGGTAGCCAAATATAAACAAGATATATGTTTCACATTATCTTATGTTTGCAAATATTTGTTTCACTGTTTAATGGGAGAGAACACATGACAACATTGTCATGATTGACTAACAGGCACTATTGTGTGGTAACTTGTAGAAGAAAAATCCTAATTTATTTAGGTGCATCCTATATTGGGAAAGCAATACATAGCTACATGACCTTACTAGCTTGAGGAGTACTAGCTTATACCCAGTAGTAAGAAATTGTATACAAATGAATACTGTAGACTTATTTTACATGTATAGATAACATCTGGTACATTGATTAAGCAACATACATCAGATTTATATATATATATATATATATATATATATATATATATATATATATATATGTGTGTGTGTGTATATATAAAAAAGCTTTACATTTGGGGTTTTAAGCATTATTAATACCACTGTGTGATAGCCAGGTACTGTTATATTCATTAGAGGGAAAAAGTCCAGCATGTGGTGTAACTTGGTCGTTGTACAGCATTATTTAATTTATTCTTGTATAAAAGGAGAGATTTTCTTAATCATGACAGATTCACCAAAGATTTGCTAGTGTCTTAAGCAGGAGGCTCTTTGTCCTTAACTGATGCTTGTCCGTCAGTCAATGGTTGATCCTCATGGCTGGAGAATGATTCCCAGGAAGGAAGAATGTCTATAACTGCCTAGACCGGGAAGCTGTAGAGAGACTTTCAGGTGCTTTTAGTGTGAACTAGATTCATTCAAATCTTACAACAACGTTGTTTAGCTGGAAAAAAATGGTGTATATTGTGGACTTTTTGTTTGAATATTGGAGAAATCTATACATGGGCATTTTCTTTTGGTACAACCATATATTTTTAAACATATATTTTGCAGCCTTGAATGAAGTACTGTGGAAGCAAATTGAAAAGCATATTTTAATAATCTTCTGTATCCAGTGTTATCAGAAAGACATAGTATATAGGTTCATAGGTAGGTACTAGGCTATTTGCCCTAGGGCCTATATAAGCTTAGCCAAAAATGTATCCTGGCTTTCGCCACCCAAGAAAATTATTTTCCTTTACCCCTGTAGCATAATCTATAAAATTAAACAAAAATTAAAAAAACAAAACAAAACATGTTTTCCTTTAAAAAAGAAAGATTTGGGGGGTGGCCAGTGAGATGGATTAGGCCATCTCAGAACATCCATCTTGAGCACACTTTTAAGTATGTAGTTTTGATCAAAACTGCCTATATCAGAATGAGGCTAGTCTTTAGTGTCAGATGTTATTGTCTAATGCTGTCATTCTTAGCAGGTGGTTGAAACATGATATTGTTGAAATTGTTCAGTGCAAAATGTAATACATTTTTAGCATACTGTGTAAATAGCTATTAGGTTTTGGAGCAAGGTATTGTGAGGTGGAATATGTTCTCTTTAAATACTGTATTTTTGTTGTTCTTCTACTTTTTGCTTTTCCCATTAGGAGTCTCCACAGTAGAACAATGGTCTGCAGAACAATTGGCAGTGGAGTTGTACGGTGTCAAGTTGCCAGCCTAGCACCCAACCTACCACAGGAGGCAAACACACACACACACACACACACACACACACACACACACACACACACACACACACACACACACACACACACACACACACCTATGGCCAATTTAGAGTGTCCAGTCCATCTGTAGTATGTCTTTGGGATGTGGGAGGAAACCAGAGCAACTGGAGGAAACCCATGCGACCACAGGGAGGACATGCAGACTCGGCACAAAAGGCACCCCCGGCCGAGAACCAAATCGGAAAACCTCTTGCTGTGAGTCATCACTGCTAACCACTGCACCACTACGAGCTTGCAAATTAAAACTGATTAGTCCTGGCATCCAACAACATGAAATTTAAACAGGCATTTTTTTTTAAGAAATAACAACAGTTCATCCTATGTTTGATGCAAAGTCTGTAGAGTGGAATTAAAGATCTCGGCCTAGCTTGCTGGCTTTCTTCTTAAAGTGGGCTCCTAGCTTGTTGCTTTCTCCATTGTTTAATAATGTGATGACATTAGGGTCATACCATTTTATAAATAAAATAAAAATATTTGCAAAGGAAAAACCGTCAAAAGCTTCAAATGCAAATTTGAGTTCATTAATACAATAGAGCCATGAGAAAACATTATGTAGACAAATAAACGTCGAGTTGCTTGGAAAAAGAAGCAACAGAAGAAGTGCAAAAAATATAAATAACAAAACATAGAGATTTTTGAAAGGTATGAAAAGAAGCATGGATATAGGAGACAAAATGAAATCTAATATTTATGTAAAGGAGAAAGCCAAAATAATCAACATAAAAAGGCAGCTCCAAAGATATTTGAAGAAAAATACAGGCAAAGGCACCCAGATGTGGAAAATTTTACAATACAAAAAATAAAATCACAAAGGGGAACATAAAACAGAAGAATAATAAATTAGAAGTTAAACAAACAGAAGCTGAATTTATGGAATACCAGCAAAGTGAAGGGTTTACTGTGAAAAGTCTAACACAGGTTATGTCACAGCATGATGGTGAAATGAGTCCCCAAAGTAAGGAGAAACAAGTGGAGCAGGAGACATCTGAAGAAGAAATATGGACATGGGAATGAAAAAAGATTTAATATGATGCAATATTTATGCAAAGGAGAAAGCAAAACTAATCAATACAAAAAAGCTACACTAAAGATATTTGCCGAGAAATGCAGGCAAAGGCATCCAGATATGGAACATTTCATAATACAAAAAAATAAGAAAACAAAGGGGTAAAGTAGAAAAGAGAATCAGTAATAGACGTTAAATAGAAAGTGAAGTTATGGATTACCTGTGAAGTGAAGGTTTTAGTGTAGAAAATCCAACTCTGGTAACATCACAACATGATGGAATATTGAGTCCCCAGATTAAGGAGAAACAAGTGAAACAGTAAGCATCTGATTACTTGCCGCATAAAAATACTGTGGAGCCTTCAGCAGGAAACCAGTACAAAAGTTTAGCTGCACAGCAAGGGAAGGAGCAGGAAACAGTGGCAACTCTGAATCAGTCAGTGTTTTGGAGAGATAGGTCAGTTGTTCCCATATGAAAGAGCAACAGATGATGCAGAATGGAGCTGAAGAGAATACATCACAGGAAGATGTTCTGGAACTTTCTGCAGAATATCCACAGGAAACAGAGAATGTGCCCTCATTTTAGAAGAAAATGATCTAATGGAAAAGTTGCTTGATTTAATAGAGGTTGCTAGACATATTAAGATAGATGAATGAAGTAGATTACAGAAAGTCAGTAAGACCGAAAATGTTAGAAGTCTGATAAAAGAGATAAACAGAAATCAAGAAATTCATGTATTATAACAGAAGTAAATAGGTTATAGTACTGTGCAGCTAAATTAATAGATAAATTCTTACCACAAAAACACAAAAAAGCACAGAACAATAAGAAAAAGGAAGAGAAGAAATCAAATGCCAACATGAAAGCATTGAACAGAGAAAACTATAAAGCATTTTAAGCAATTAAGACAGGAAATGTCACTGTTATAAGAGTGGAAAAGAGGGAACAAAAATACTTAGAAAGATAGATGTGGTAAACGCAGCATGCCGTATCAGAACAGGCCAGGATCTGTTGTATACTTTTTCAAACAATAAACTAAAGAAATCAGCACAGGAAGAAAAACTCAGAGGATATAAAGACAAGTATAAAGGAAAAATACAAAATAAGCAATTCACTAATTACCCAACACAGTTTTAGAGAGAACTGGGAAGCAAAGCAAAAGGAATAGAAGCACCATAAAAAAAGAAGAAATAGACACTTTTTGGAGAAATATCTATGAAGACCCTGTGTAAAATAACAAAGATGCTGAGTGGATAGAAGAAGTAAAAGAAACAGTTAAGAAGTTCAAATGTACATGAAATGGGATGAAGTAACGTCCAGAGAAATTGAAACAAAAGTTAAGAAAAGCTCCTATTTGGAAAACCCCAAGTGCAGATGCAGTACATAACTTCTGGCTTAAAGTATTAACATATTTACACAAAGATTTCGGGTTGAGTAAAAACTACTTGTATGTGCATCCTGAACAGACACCAGCCTGGAGGACAACAGGAAAAATGATATTCCTCTTAAGAGGGAACCTACAAGCACTCCTAAAAACTATAGACTAATAACTTGCCTTCTAATGATGTATAAACTATATGCTGGAATTGATGCTGATTGAATTTATAGTAATTTAGAAGAACACTCAGTCATGCCAGTAGAACAAAAGTGTAACAAAAGAAAGTCATATGGCCCAAAGGATCATCTGTTGATAAATGAAGTCAAAATAGAGAATTGTAAAAAAAGAAAGAATCTAAGCATAGCATGGATATATTACAAAAAAAGCATTTGACAGCATCCCACATTCATGGGTAAAGGATTGTTTACAGATGTATAAGGTACAACTTACATTGATCCATTACATTACAGTGGCCATGAAACAGTGGCAAACCACTTTGCAGCTAAGCCATGATAAAAGATGTTATTATGAGGAATAAAAATTCAAAGGGGGATATTCCAGGGTGACTCTCTGTCACTGCTTCTGTTTTGTCTTGCCCATAACCCATTAAGCTGTTTGTTTAACAGATTAGGTCGTGGTTACAATTTGGCCCCCAGAAAATAAAAAGTTTAAAGATTTCTCATCTTCTTTTTGTGGATGATTTAAAACTGTATAGTTCACAAGATGAGATGCTGAGAGCATAACTGCAAGTGGTTAAGACTTTCTCAGATGATATAAGAATGTCATTTGGACTTGATAAACGTGAAAAAGTAGAAGTAGAAAAGCTGCAGCACCAATAAAATATCAGTCTGGGACAGGAATGTGATACAAAGGAAGTTGAGCAGGAAAGAGTCTAGAAATATTTGGGAATTGATGAAGGCTTGACAGTAAATCATGAGTAAATGTGAACAAAACTCAGTAAGGAATATTTTACTAGATTAAAATTAATAATGGAAATAGCCCTGACGTCTAGGAACAAAGTCCAAGCTATAAACTAATTTACTCTTCCAGTTCTAAATTACAGTTTTGGAGGGATTGACTGGCTCCAAAAGGTAATAGATCAGTTTGAGAGGAAAACAAGAAAATGCTTCATGCTTCTCAAATTATATATAAAAATCAGTGTATAATAAGATTATATATTACTCTTTGTGATGTAGGTATGGACCTCCTTGAAATTGATTACATGTAGAGATCTGCAGTCGTAGGACTGCATACATATCTGCTGACTTCACCAGTTTCAAACATACTGAAAGTTTAAAACATGAGGAGAACAAGTCTAAGATGACTTCCCTGCTTAGTTTAGTAGAAGCATATCAGTATCAGGCAGGAATGGAAATAAAATCATAAGTAGACAAAAATCAGGCAGCAACTGAATGCGCCAAAAAACAAAATAATGAAGGAATATAAGGAGAAGGATCAGATGAGAAGGCAAGAATATAAAAATGGCATAAGTATAGTTGCAAATACAAGAAGCTCATTGAACAACCTCATGACAATCAAGATCTGACACAAGCACGGTTAAGGTTAGGTGAATTAAAACCAAAAGATCAAAGGTTAATATTAGCAGCCCAGGACAGTGGACTGCATACACATTGGTTTACAAAGTCCATTGAGCATATGGGAAAAACAGACAAATGCAGGTTCTGTAAAATAGAATTGGAAACAGTGGCATATCTTGCTAGGTCTGACACACTAATGGCATAGGGACTGTATACTGAAAGGAATAATAATGTGGCAAGATTGTTGCATTAAGGATTGTGCAAACATTATAATATTGAAGTAGATGAGAAGCATTGGAAACATGATTCACAAAGTATTATAGAGAATGATGAAGTTTATATCACATGGGAGCATCCATTACCAACAGTTCAAAATACAGATGCAAGAAAAATAGATACAGTAGTCCATGAAAAGAAGACAAAAGTAGCATTTATCATTGAAATTGCTACACCGAGTGATAAACGTGTCTTATGTATGGAGAGACACAAGGTCATAAAATACCAGGATTTGCAGAAAAAAAATGAGAGCAGCATGGAAGAAAGATAACCAGAGAGTTACAACAGTAATAGGACAATAGGTCTCATAAAAATAATTTACAGTCTTATTTAGATATACCGCCAATACATGTAACTCCATATGAATTACAGAAGGAGTGAATTCTGGGCATATTGCAGGTGCTGCAAAGAATATGTTTGGCTAACATCAAAGATTGAAACAGTAGGGGGTGGAGCCTAGATGGCTGTTACCAGCATCTTTTTAGAGCTCCTTAAATCTATACTAGAATATAGGAAAAACATATGTATTCAATTAGAAACAGTATAACTCTATTAAGGAACATTCATACTTCACCTATATCAAATTTGAAGAAATTTTATTGAGATTTTCCTGTCAAACAAAACTGGAGAGTACATCAACTGTATAAACATGGCCAGCTCAAAAAACTCACACTCAGAATCTACACTGAGAAAGGAGATCCAACTGATGTCTTCAACGCTACATGAAATGTTCTTGAAAATGGAAAGTTTTACAGAAAACCTGGAATATCTTGAAGAAAACTGACAAAAACAAACTGTTTTAAAAGAACTACTACAGCAACAACAAAATAATCATGGAAACGTCACTGAACGACATTGATAGCAGACTAAAAGAAGATGAAAATCAAACTGAATTCTTACTACATCAGAATATCTGGTTAATCACTAAAATGGATGATTTAGAAAATAGAGAATGAAGAACCAACATCAGAATCTTTGGTCTCCCAGAGAAATCTGAAGGAGAGGACATTATTACTATTCTAAATTCCTGGCTGCCAGAAGTACTAGACTTAAAGGAGGGACTATCATTTGGCATAGAAAGAGCTCACAGAGCTATAGGAAAACCACAGCCCTCTTCATCTAAAGCTTCCCCAAGATCAATTGTTATTAAATTTCTGTCATATTTGGATAAAGAACTTGTATTAAAATCAGCCTGGAGGAAAAGCCCAATAACATACAAAAAAAGCCAAATAAGGTTTGATAATGACTATTCTGCAAGGGTTCTGGAATTAAGGGAAAAAAACCTGGTCATTGGTGAAGCTTCTTAAACAAAATAAAATAAAATCACAGTTGGTCTATCCTGCCAAAATCAGAATTTTCCACTCAGATGACATAAGGACTTTCAATAACCTTGAAGAAATGACATCCTATATTAATAACAACAACATCATAATAACTGGTCAACTACCTCATCCTTGAAAAGATTTCCTGAAAAAAATGCATGGACAGATGTGGGGAAAAAAAAACAAAAAAATGATTTTAAAACCACAAATACTCTCATGTCTCTCAAAGATTCAACTAAGATATAAACTATATGTTCAGGAACTAACAAGTATGTATTTAATTTATCTATTTGAGCATAATTTTCCAAGGTTTCTTTCTCTTTCTATTCTACAGCAAAATATTTTAACAAAGGTTAATACACACATAATATTGAAATAAGTTTTTGAATTCATAGTGTGAGTTGGTTATTTAACTTCATATCAACAATGTTAATATGAATTCAGAAAGAAATAATTTAAACAGAGTATCTTGTAGCTAAGGAGACATATTTAAATGTTCCTTTCACATATTGCGACTGGTTAATGTGTGTACTTATGTCAATAGCTTAGAATCATATATTTTAGAAACATATAGGGCCTTTCTAGTCATGACTTCCTTAAATTATTAAGTTAAATAACTATTTTTTAAATAAGTAATTTAATTGCTTTTCTACATTGGTAAAAATGTATGTTTGTGGAAATACAAACCGTCTAAGATTTCACAGTTAAACAACTGCTTGTTTAGAATGTACGCGTGCATTTAAACACGTTTTCTGTCAAAAAAAAAGAAACGAACATTTTTCCCACACATATAGTACACATTCATACTCTAGAATCAGTGGCGGCTGGTGACTTCAAATCAAAGGGGGGCTGCAGAAGACAGGTGAATGGTTGGGGTCAATGGGAAGGGGTGTGGCCAACTAGAAAGAGGAGGAGCTATTCTCAAAACCACAAAAACTGTAACTTTAATTAAATACATTGCCCTAGGTGCCAAACCATCATTATGAGAGTCCAATCAAGACAAAATTAAGTGTAGAAGAAAAAAAATATTTCAATGCATTGGCTGCATGACAGCTTACTTAATAGCTAGATGGAAACAAAACGGTTGTGAGGCATGAAAAAATAAATTACTTTTTAAATACATTACTAGAATGCCAGTCAAAATCAAGTATAAGAAGAACAAACAGCACTCAATCAAATCACTTCTCCTTGCACTGCAGTTCTAACTATAATTTATGTTCAGCTTTATTAAAGTACCAAGTAAGATGCTGAAAGTAGCAATCTCTGTGATACCCCCAGTTGTAAAAATGTTTGTTATCCAAAAAAGACCTGCTGCCTGACAACTATCTACTTGTTTCATGGGAAAAAACATGATCAAAGTAAAAAATGAAAAACAAACAAGAAACAAGCTCAAGATACATTGCTTAAAGGATTACTGTACAGGTAATGGGCCACACATGATAGATTGGCATTCTGTTTGGTTTACAGGTAAAGCCTGCAAAGATGACTGCAAGTCTCCAACAAATGTAACAAGCTTCTTAAAATAATGTAATCCTGTCCTTTATTACAAATACTGTCATATGCATTTCAGTACCCAAGGCTAGTTATGTAAGTATTCGCTGCATGGCAACAACATAAAGGATTTCAATGTTGGCAATTCTTTAACAGTATGCTTATTAAAGCTTACTTGCATCTTACAATCTCAGACAAGCTTACCTGATGATCATTAAAGCATTGCTACTTAAACACAGAGCAACAGGCACTTTCTGAGTAATAATAAGCATAAATCAACAGTATAAAAATATGACAGAAACTAGAACATTCTGCAAAATCAAGGACAGAATAAAAGTAGCACTTGTGTCTACCTTGGATGGGGGGGATACTCTGCACATTTACACTGCATAACTGTTCCTTGCCGTGCCTGGACACATCCAGAGTCACTACATGGGGGAGTGGGGTGCAACAAATATGTCACAATTTGAAATGTTTCTAGCCGACTGTGATGGCCCTGACACATTTCTCATACCTCTCAACCTCAAAACAAGAAATATGGACAGAGCCATACATGGAAGTGGGACAAAGGCCCAAAAATGAGGACACTTTTTAAATATTGCTCTTATAAACTTAGAAAGATAATAGAATAGTAGGTCTTGCATTAGTATGAATTTTCTGAAAGGTACGAAATCTCAAATGTCTGTCATTATTTTCTAACTTCAGTCTTTAATGATTTGTCACACTAATTTGCCAAAAAAACACAATTTTATGAAAAATGGACCAAAAATGTGATGCAAAAATATAAAATAGCCACACAATACAGTTTGGACCCTGTCAAAGAAGGGACACTTTTTTTAATATTAGTACTGCTAACTTGAGCAGCTGACAAAATAAAAGAATCTACATGCAGTTCTGAAATAAAAGTAATGTATAACTCTGATTATTACAGTCATTTCTTAATTGTAAGCCCTCCAATTTGAGCCAAAATCGGGGACAGTTGAGAGGTTTGGATATGCCTAATTCTATAAAGCAATTTATTTGAATGTACTTCTCAACCTGTTAATGCAGGAAATGTGGACAAGGCCAAATGTACTGCGGAACATATAAACAGTACTATAAATTGTTGTAGAAACTGAGACAATTGATAGAATAACAGGTCTTGCTTTAGCATGCTTTTTTCTGAAGTTTATGAAGTCTGAAACTCAGTGTCTATCATTATTTAGTGACTTCATTCCTAAATTATTTGGCAGAAAACCACACATTTTATGAGGAACAAACCAAAAATAAGAAACAAAAATCTATTCATTCTGTGAAAATCTGGACAGTTGAGAAGTATAGTTCAGCTGGGGCTGTCTGAGTTTGCCGCCCTTCCTCCTCACAAAATCATGGCCGAATGAAGCCTCCCCCCTGCAGCCATTCCAATGAACCATTACTTGGCTATTTCACCCCATTTACCATAAACACTAATGTGCGTACTGCTTTACTTGTACAATGATTTGGACTTCATTTGAATGTTTTATTTTGCATTTTACAGCACAAACACTAAGGCATCTGCTAAATAAAGCAATGCAATCTCACAATGAAAACAGACTTAGCATTAAAACTTCTCTGCCCTTGAAACTCACATTCATTGAAACAGCATTGAAACCCACATTCAAAGAAAACACATTTTGCCAGTGACAGATAAAGATTAATTTTGGGCTGTTTTCAAACCATGGGCCCCTTGGACACAAAACATACATGTGGTCTTTGATACACCTTCCTGATTGTATTAAACTATATTCCTTGTACAATATAGTACAGTTGTTAGAGGGTGTTTGAAATTTGTTTTGAACATTTTTCCAGTAAACAATGAAACAAAATGCATGCACCAAATAATGACAAAATTGCCCAATTCAGAACATTTTTCCAGTAAACAATTAAATAAAATGCATGCATCAATAATGACAAAACTGCCCAATTCAGAACAGTTCTATCATAAAAGTCTACTCAAACTTCTACAGTCTACCAGTATCAGTAAATATGCATAATCTCTGAAGAAGTAAAAGTCATCTAAATAATTCCACATTAAAGAAATCTGTGACTGCTAGCAAACAACTTTATATTTCATTGTTTCATCTACAAATAAAGTGCCTGTTGCCCTTGAGGAATAAATTGTCTAAGTTGCATTAAAAAAATGATAAGCTAGTAATATTGCAATAGGGAATGGATGGCAAACTGATAGCAGGTTCATAGTTACTATGTATCTTCACCAAAAAGGGCTGCAGCATCCACCCCCTTTACAATACAGTACCAGCAATGCATCTACTTACTGTGAGAGTAAAACCCACAGCCTTCTGCATCAAAAGCAAGTACATTACCTATTGTGCTATTAACAACACAAGCAGACTCACCATAAGCAACACTAAACTTTTGTTCCCCTGCAGCTCTCAGCTTCCTGTAAAATCTACTTGACACTCAGCTGCATCTCTGAACTTTGCAGCACAAGAAATCTGGAAAAATTTGAAATTTAGGGGGAGGGGGCAAAAGACCACAAAACAGGGACACATTTCAAACATTGTTTGTATAATATTGGAAAGTTGTTAGAATAAAATGCTGTGTTACCACCATACATTTCATTGCCAAGTATTGAACCCAGGACCCTGTGCAAAACAGTCAACGTAACATAGCAGTATGTCAAATCATCTGTGTTATAAAAGAAAGGAAGACAGGAACTTAAATGGCTACCATTTAGTGAATTCAGTTCGCACCATAGCCGTTAACATCTTAGCACAAAACATCTGAACAAAGCCAATAATGGGGGAATACAGCCCTCAAACATATTTAGTTATCACCATAGCTCTCAACCTTGGCACAAAAAACCTGGATGAAGCCAATAATGGGGAAATACAGTCCAAAAATAGGGACAAATATCCATTGAGGACACCAGAGCAAACCCATACAAACACAGGGAGGACATGCAGATTCCACACAGAAGGCACTCCAGTCAAGAATCAAACCAGACAACCTGTAGCTGTCAGACAACAATGCTACCACTGCACTACTGGCTGTGTTAGGTAACAAAAATACAGAAACCACAGATTTTATGAGCGATAGAACAGAAAAAATATGAGACAAAAATCTGCAAATGTTTTACAAATGGTGGTGGGTAGGGAATTCAGGCTCTTGCCAGTTGGGCCCAAGGTACAGGGTTCAAGCCTTATTCTCTACCCACCACCATGTAGCAACTGGGGCATTTTACACACACACACACACACACACACACACACACACACACACACACACACACACACACACACACACACACACCATACTTCCTTCCGTTGCAGCCTGATCACCTCTGCAAGGTAAGTCCACAGCCCCGTGAGATGTGAGTAGGCTGGAGCCTGTGGGTGATGCAGTCTCGTGTGCTTCCGGTCTGTGCGATCATCACCGCACAGACCTCTAGGCTGGCAGGGAGAAGTTCCCTACCTAACTGAGCAGTCTGGTGTTCAGGAAGTTCTGGACTGCCTAACACAGCAGTCAGGTACTCAGCAAGCATGCGCGAGTTCCGAGACATGGATTTTTTTATTGTTTTATTTTCGTTTGTACAGTGGGGGGGACGTTTCTTTTTACAGGTGGGGGGCTGCAGTCCTGCAGTCCTATAGCACGAGCCACCCCTGTCTAGAATGCTGAACAACCAGCATGGTAAAAAGTATGAGAATTATTGTGTGTCAGGAAAACTAGTACTATTTAATGCTTGTATCAGTTGTGTCCTGGTGATTCTTGTTAATTTGTTTGGTGTGATTTGTATGGAGAAGGAAATGATGATTTTCTCTGTGCTTGTGAACCTGATCATTTTGGCTGCACTCCGAGCTTCTAACTAGAAAGGGAAGTAAATAGTCTTTTTCCGATATACTCAGTAGACAAAAAATGTCACTATTATTCAGTATGCCCTTTGTGTTCGGCATCTTAAAATTTCATCCATGCTGTAAAAATATTTCTATTTAACAATGCTAATCCTTTAAGGCTGTCAGTAGTATCTATTAAATAAAGGTTTTAGTGTCAGATAGGCAGCGAAACTTCGGTTAATTAACTTCACTAAAAATGTTTTCAAATGTTTTACTTTGTCAATTATGACTGACCATTAATGACACACAAACTTCATATCCAAGCTTGTTTTCTTGATGAACAGCAATGCACGGTGTATGTAGTTTGCAGGGTTATACAGTACATGGATGTACAGCACATAACTTGCTAGGATACTCAAAGGGTAGTGTACTGTGAAGTAGCTAGTCATGCCAGGTTCAATTCTCATAAGTCTCTCTAACATATCATACATAAACACTATTAGAGATATAGAGAGATGTGTTCTAGTGTATGTGTGTACTTTCCATTTCTTCCCTCGCGTTTCCTAGTTGATCGGAGTGCGATTTAGAGTGGTGGTTCCCTTTTTGGATTGTTTTGTCTGCTGTAAGCAAAAAATTTTGAAAGACAAGACTTTCATTTGTTTGGAGTGTGGACGAGGTTTGTTATCTGCTGTTTTTCATTCCTCATACTTTGGAGGCTGGTCTGACTTTTGAGATTGGTTATGGTAGCGATGACATATCGTAAGGCCTTGCAATGGTAACTTGTTGGAGAAGACTTGTGGAGATTGTCAGTGAATGGGGCCTGCCCGGGTGTTTGAGGGAAGGGACTTGACTGCCAGGGAGGTGTCTTGCTTGGATGGTGTGATTGCAGTATGGTGGAAAGGAAAGAGCACTGTAATTTTGTTATCTGCAAGCTCAGAGGTATCATTTCAGCTAAAGAGACAGTTGGCTGACTCTTTGGAATGGCCGGAGTGGGAATGTACATACAGCCTTGCCTGTTTTTTTTTTTTTGTTTTGTTTTTCTTTGAAGTTTTGGGAGATGACATGGCCGTGTCATGTAATGCTCTATCAAAGGGATGAATTATTGTTGAGTTTTTGGGATGTCCTTTGTCGCTTAGCAATGTTGGATAGATGTACCCATTTTGACCATTTTTATTTGATTTTTCCATTTTAAGTATTATTTCTTTGTATTAAAAATGAGGGCAAGGGATAAACTGTATAACAAGTATATTTAAATACGCACGTGTATGTATATATAAATATATATGTGTGTGTGTGTGTGTGTGTGTGTGTGTATGTGTGTGTGTATGTGCGTGAATAATTTTAGCATAGAGTACATTCCATAGTATTTATGGAAAAATAAAGAGCATGATTTCCATCTGGTATGGGAACTCCAGGACTAGTTTATCATACACTAATACAAGGCATCTATAAAAATTGTATATATAAGATAAGAGTTTTTAAACTGAATAAAGAGAATGCGGTTGATACTTGATGTGCTTTGCCCTGCAATCAGACCATAATAGTAATGTCAACAAGTCATTTCTAAGTTTATCTTAAGACCTAGAGAGCATATGTTATCTCCAAGAGAGTTGGCCAGTAATTATCAGTGTTACTGGAGCTACTGGAGAAGACAGTGAGATGTATATCATTGTACACAAGTAATCTACACATTCTGTTTCACTTTACTTGATAGTTGATTAAATAAAATGCTACTTATGTTGGTACAGGTTATAAAAGGTAGCTCACTGACCAATATATTCCCCTGAGAACTGAGAGTTTAGTGCCAAAAATGATGCCCTTATCTAATGTGAGGGTAGGGATTTTGTATTTATTCTCCTCTACATTTTAACAAATACATTGTGATTTCATAGCTAATAGCGTCAACAATTTATAAACACTAGTTGACATATGAACTAAATCTAAATGACCCATGATCTACAGTGTAAGGATTGATAGGCATGTGTGACTGCAGTTGAATTAATATCCTAATGTGGGGAGTAATGATTGATAATGAACCCCAAAGAAGGGGCACTAGCAATGATGCAGTGAGGGTTATTTAACAATGTTATGGAATAGAGTAAGTAAGGGAGCTGGTTTTTAAGTAATTATTTTTGCACAGCTATGATAGTAATAAAAGCAATCACACTTGATATACATAATTGGTGCACTAGTTCCCTATCACTGATGGTTGTTAACAGCAATAGTTGAAAAGTAAAATACACATATATGAGCAGCTTTTATAACAGGGACAACACATTCCTTGTATCCTAGAAACAAAGAATCCAGTGGCACCTTCTGTACTAGATTTCCATTATTTATTTATCTAGCTCTGCAGGATTGTAATGTACTTGTAGTTCAGTACAACTTGATTTGTCCACTTGACACATGACAAGTACTTCAACTAAAGTACTTCTGAGAATATAATATGATATAATGAATTACTGAAAAGTGGATACTTATATGAAATAAACTGTATTATATTAAATTTAATTTTAATAACCTTTGTTTAATATTAACTACAAAAATATAGGTCATAGAGGCAATTTCAATCTATTTTAATATGCTGCTTTGATTTCACCTATGTTAAGGTTTTCTAGATACTGCCTACTTAATATAGGCTAAATAAGCAGTCTGATAGATAATATTGATAATAGGATTTAGATATATCCGGTTTATTCATTTGTTTGGTTGATAGTAAGGTCAGTGGTTAGTCTACTTGCTATTTCATGTGTTAATATGTGCAATGCACAGTGTAATTTTATGTATGAAACATCCATATGCATTTGACACCACTCACTTGGCTAACTTAGAGTACAGTTCACAAATAAAATGTAATCTGCCAACATTACAAACAGAATCTAAAGAACTGTCTTATTTTAGTTTATTGTACTTGCTATTAATCTTTATTAGAAATGATAAATAATATACACTGCATATAGGAAATACAGTTCAAAATAGATTTTTTAATAAGTTCATAATGTTGTTATAATTAACCACAAAAGTAATTTCATTAAATGTCTGTTAATAACATTGATATACATAGAAGCATTACAAGTAATGATTTTGTAAACATGTTTATACTTAAATGTGTCATTGATCAACATATTTGTTCTGAGTTTGGAGTGATTTAATTGTAATCTCCAGACTAATTTTTAATGGAGTCTCTTACTTTTTTTTAAAATGTTTGGTTCACTTTCAGTAATGAGGGTTAATCTGTCTGAACTTATTAGTTCTTTCAGATTGGGAATGGTATTCATTCCATGTTTGTTAAAAGATGGTTTTAAGTATTTGTTTATACTTATGTTTAAGATTAACTTCTATACACTTGTTTGTTTTACCTTTTGGCCTTTTATAGATCTTAAATTATACATTTCTAAAGGAATTAAGAATCATTTTATCAGAATTAATAAGATATGGAAGCTACACAGCAAAAAAAAAAAAGCAACAAAATATTTTGTCATTATTTCATTCAAATATTTCAATAATAAATTAACTAGATGGATTTAGTATTACTCTCATTGAATGTAAATGGTTTGAATAACCCAAGGAAAAGATCCAACCTACTTAAATACTTAAAAGTAAATAAAGCTCAAGTAGTTTTTTTACAGGAATCTCATTTCAAAGCTAATGATTACTTGGAACCCAAATGATGTTATAAAACTTTCTAATTCATCTAACAAGTAAGAAAAATAGAGGAGTTTTAATATTGTGGAAGAAAAATATTACCATTCCTCAAGTACTATATAACTATGAAGATAAGGATGGCCTTCTTTCAATAGTCATAATAAGATACAGTAATAGAATTTGGACTTTGGTGAACTTATACTGGTTTCCAGGTATAGGAGTAGGAACAATTAAAAAGCACACAGAACTTATTAATGAGACTTCAAAAGGTAACTTAATTGTGGGAGGGGACTTTAATTGTATATTAGATAGTCAGGAAACTACAAATAAAAGACCTTTCCGTATTACTTCTACAGAGAGAACACTTAGGAAATGGATAGATACAGTTAATAGACTCATTTAATTTTAAAAATGAAAATTCATTACTGTTTTCTCACAGTGATTATAGATTCAGTACCCAAACAAGAATTGATAAAATATACATATCCCAAGATTTGAAAATGAAAATATCACTCTCTTCTATAATTCCCTGTCCTTTATCGGACCATAACTCACTTATCCTTAAACTTTAAATGGATTTTAGAAGACTGGCTTTTACCAAAAGAATTTCAGCATATTTTACTAAATTAAAAGAGTTTAAGCCTTGGTTAGATTTAGAAATAAAACATTTTAGATACAAATAATACTGGTGACATAAAAATTGTTATTTTATGGGATTCATTAAAGGCATACCTTTATGGTAAAATTATTTCCTGGTGCAACAATAAAGCAAAGGAATGGGAATCAGAATTAGTTAATATTCAGAAACAAATTATAAAAACTAACTTAAAGGATACAGAGGATACAGCTGCAAAAAAAAAAAAAAAGAAATTGGGGAATTAAATAAAAAATACAATGATATACTAACGCATAAAACCAATTTGGCTATGGAAAATTTAAAATTAAATTCTTTTTCTGTTTCCCCCAAGTATATGCATAACCTAACAATGAGATTAAAAATAATTTCTAATGAAAACAATATTACAAATATAATCTACGAAGGGGAAAACAAGAAAAATGTATCAGATATAAGTGACATATTAGAAGCTTTTAAATTACACTTTACAAGACATTACAACTTCAGTGATTCTTCTCATAATATTGCTAATATGTGTCTAGATTATACAAATTTAAATAAAATTCCAGAAACCCTAAGTTTAAGCATTCAAAAACAAATTATGCTCAAAGAAATTAAGGAAAAAATCAAAGAAGGTAAAAATAATAAAGCACCAGGCATAGATGGAATTTTTATAGAAATATACAAGTTATTTCCAACATCTATCTTAACAATACTACAGTCAACATTAAATGAAACATATTCACAGGGCATTATTCCACCTTCATGGAGATACTCACTGATTACACCTATTTTAAAGGAGAACAAAAATCCCAGTTTATGTAGCGCATATAGACCGATTTCACTCCTTAGTAATGATTACAAAATTCTTATGTCTATTTTGGTTAATAGAATCAAAAAATCTTTAACTCGAGTCATTAGTGAGGATCAAACAGAGTTTATACATAGTAGACAAACCCATGATAATATACAAAGAATTTTAACCACTATAGATCTTTTAAACAAAGACAAAACTGAAGCCCTAATAGTTACATTAGATATTGAAAAAGCTTTTGACTCATTAAATTGGAATTATCTTTTCAATATATTACAAATTTATGATTTCCCTCCACAATTTATTACTCTAATAAAAAATATATATAAAGATAATTTGGCATATATAAAATTGGGCCCATTCACTTCAGAAGCAATTAAAATTACTAAAGGTACTAAACAAGGATGGCCCATGTCACCAGTGCTGTTTGCCTTAGCAATTGAACATTTTTCCTCTGCAATTCATTTTAACCGCAAAATTAAAGGTATTGATATCTTTAATCAATTCAACTCAAAAACAATGCTTTTTGCTGATGATATTCTGTTCCCTTTAGCTATTTCAGATGAGTCATTAAGTGAGTTAAACTCATTAACTGAAACATTTTATCATATCTCAGGTCTAAAAATTAATACTTCTAAATCGAATCATATTTTGTTAAATAAGAAAAATAATTCTAATATCATTACAAATCAAATAATTGGAAAACAAGTTTCCTCCTTAAAATATCTGGGGATTGTTTTATGTGAAAATTTGAAATTAATTCTATCCACAAATTATAATAATATTATGAATACCCTTAAATTTCTAACAGGAAAATGGAATAAATTATATTTAACTTTTGAAGATAGATTACAGCTAATAAAGATGGTACATTTCCCAAAGGTAAACTACATAACACTAGCTATTCCTATTATCCCTAGTAAAAAAATCTTAAAAGAATTAAACAGAATGTTTATAAATTTCCTTTGGTACCCAAAAAAAAAAACAGAATAGCTTTTCTTAATCATATTAGGCCTTGGGAAATGGGAGGCATAAACTTCCCGGATTTAGAATCTTATATCAAAGCATCCATTTTCAAAACAGTGATAAATTGGATAGATCCAAAAATTTCGTCCGCATGGAAAACAATACATACTATTATATTCCAAGAAGAAAGTAAAATTGCAAAAAATATGCAGCTGAAGAAACAAAACAGTAAACTCTGTCATATTATTTGTATTAACTTGCAATATAATTCCACTAAACCTACTAATCTAAATTATATAAATAACATGTACAGCACTTTTCGGAGCTTTGTGAACAATAATATTGACATTAAATTATGGCTTCAGCTAGTAACCCCCTTCAAAATTACAAAAAACTTCTTCAACAATATTCCTATCAATACTCTTAACTCATGGAGAGAAAACAATTTCACACGTTGGTACCAATGTATGGAAAATCTGACAGTCATGGATGTAAATCAAATAATTAGCATATTTAATCTACCAAATAATGACTGGTTAGCTCTTAACAGCCTAATACCTTTTGCAAAAGATCTATGTAGAACAATAGATAATTCTTCATTTAAATCCATGCCTAACATTATATTCTGTCTGTATGAAATAATATATAGAGACTTTAGTTGGACAAATTTAATCTCTAACTTATATAAATTATTATTAATTAAAAAATAACCAGAAATTCTGGAATTTTATCATTAAAGATTGTCCATTATTGTTACTAAATGAGACCAAAGTAGACATATTACATTCTATTAAGTTAACTTCAAATGTACAAAGCTGGAAAATCTTTGCATGGAAGTGTTTACATAGAGTCTGTTATACTCCTAATAAAATAGCTAGATTTAACAATTCTGATGATATATTATGTTGGAGGTGTTCTCTAAAATGTAATGCTAACTGGTCCCATATTATGTATGAGTGTTCACATATAAAGAAATTTTGGGAGGATATAGATGAATTTTTGCAAGGCATTTTTACTGATTCCTTTCTTTTGTCAAAGTCATTGATTTTTATGAATATAAATGAAACCTCCATTACGAAAAAGAACTCTTTATCTTCTTTGGACCTTAATGGCAGTTTCAAAAAAATATATCACAAGGAAATGGAACTCTCCTGTCATCCCAACTTTTGAAGATTTTCTAACTTTATTGAAGGAAGTAACACTATTGGAAATCAAAGTCAAGGAAATGAGAATCTTTCCTAGGAAATGGATCAGTAATCCTTGGGAGAATGTTCTCTCCCTAATTGAGACAATTAAAATGGTCAAAACCATACCTTCATAAAAAGAGAGAAAGCAAGAAGACAACTCTTAATTGCTTATTTTAATTTTTGTTAAAAAGCATAATTTTGTCTATGTAACTATGATTGCATTCTTTTAATTTCATTTGATCTGAGGCCATTCTACATTATGTAAATAGTTCTCTAAATTTTTTTTCTTGCTTGATGTGTAAAAGTTATTAACTATTTGTTTTTTAAAACATTTTTCAAATAAAAATATTTGAACAAAAACAAAGATTGAAACAATACTAAATTTCATGAACTTTAATCATACTTTGACATAGGAATGGGTTCCATTCTCATCATGGTGCTAGAAACGCGAAACTTGGAGAAATTAAACCAACAGAACTAGATGTTATAACATATTTTGTCCGTCAGCTAAATTGTTACAAAGTTGTTGGTCTTTCCAAAGCATTCATAGTGGTATATTTTAGAAAACTTCTAGAGAATCTAGATTGCAGTAGCCTTAACCCTAGTACCTCAATATGGTTTAATGATACTTAAGTGACAGCAGTCAGTCAGATGGTATGCTTCTTTCTCTCCTACCATATCAATGAATGCCAAAATTCCTTAAGGTTCTGTGCCCTTTCCTCTTTTTTTCTCAATTTTTGTGTAAGACATCTTTCGCTTTCTAACAGACACTAAAGAAGCACAGTATGCTGATAACTTCACTGCCATCCTAAGAGATTATACAATTTATGCTTTCAATGATAAATTACATTTCAGTTTGAACACACTACACTTATAGCTTCATGCATCTTAATGCCAACAAGACAAAATCAAAGTTATTCAAACCTAAGTTATAACTACTTGGTCTTGTATTCCACTGTTCCTCTGCAGTCATAGATTTTCATTCCTCAGGCTCACTCTTTTAGCCTTGTCATCACCTCTTTAGGTTGATTTGCAGTTAAAGAAATAGGTTTAGCCATACTGCTTAGCTGCATCCTTCAGAGTCAGCTTGGTTTCTACAAGTAAGTGGTTAATGCCACGTCTGGAACAAATTAAACACTTGGAAGATTTTACACAGCTAAGGCGTTCCTCTTACATTTAGTACCCGAGTAGCTACAGCCTACCTGTACCTGGTATTTTCTCCCTTATGCCAGGTATACTTAAGGTCATCCTGCAGTCAGTATTTCCATTGTTTCTAGCTCTGCAGAGGATGGTCTCACTACGTTTGAGGAATGCCTCTTGGCACATAAGGATATGGATACCTCACAGGAGTTTCAGTTGTTTTACTATGGATGCTAATATGCTAACCCTCAAAGTACAGAGTATACCATTTTCTCTGCCCCTGTGCTTTCAAGAGTCTGTATCAAATGCTTGCCATGAAACTGGGTGCATTTCATTGCAGTGATTTCCTGTTTTGCCCAACCTTGATGACACTTCGCTGATGACTTTGTCCCTTTGATTCTCTGATCTTGAAACTTTCTTTGGCTTTGCTCTAGATTCAGGCCATAGGCATTTCCACTGACTGAGATCTAATCCTTAGTCCCAGTAAAGACCATTAGCTTAATGCTGCCCATCATTTATTCTACCCAGTACGGAACATCTTAATATTTGGTGAGTAGCAAAAAGATTAAGAACCCAGCTGTCTGGTTTCCACATGTTGTAGATTCTAAGAGATAATCAGTTTTCAATTGTTGTGTCTTACAGCAGTAACCATTTCCATACTATCACTGAATGACTTCCATATAACAGTGTTTCAAAAGCTGTTCATGTCATCATTCTTTTCCTTATGTATTTTTTGTTTATGACCCTCGCTGCTGTTCACTGATGTTGTCACATTCTCAGTAGATCTAATACTTCAGTTTTCTTTTTATTCTCCCAGACAAAACTCAGACTTACTGTGGATGCTTCTTTCATTGGATGGGGAGAAGACTTGGTCATTTTTATGATCTAGTGACTTTAGGGTCCTATATAGTGAATGTAGGGGTTATTTTTCAGATCCTTATTACATTTGATGTGCAGTTCTAGCATAATGCTTGCTGTTAAAGACAAACATCAGTTTAGTACCTAAACAAGCAGGGATGGAGGATGGTTTTTGCTGCTGTCCTGTCTCTGCTTCAAATAAATCTACTGTTCATCCAGTGTTTGATCTTCCCAGTTACAAACCAAATCACTGAGAAACTAAATTCCCCAGCCAGCACAAAGAATTGCAGTACCTATCCCTAAAAGGGTTCATGGTGTAAAGAAATAGTGTTCATTTTTTTCTTTTTACTAAAGGTGACAGTAAATAACTGAAAAAGGAAAACTATTATACCTAAAAGAGCAGAACAGAGAGAAATAAGGAAATATTTAGTGGATGCATTCTTTGAGCTGTTTTATGGCTCCCCCTCCCAATGATTCCTTCTTTACACTTGGGGTGAATACTTTATTGCCAATGCTTTTGCTCATGGCTGCTGATACCCATATCAAATAAGGGCTAATCAGCTCTTATGTACTAAAGTATTGTACTACTTTCTGTCTCTGAAACGCCATGTGCATTATTAATTCTAAAAGCTAGTACTTCAGTATTTACCTAAGTGACTAATCTGTTCTGTACAAAAGTGGCATTTATAGTGACTAATCTGTTGTGCACAAAAGTGGCATTTATATTCATACTTTTTACCTGTATTTAACATTCTCAGTAAGCCTTTCGCTGTTTTTTTTTCCCTAGCAATATATGTAAAAATTTCTTTGCACTCACAGCTTCTCATTAGATGTGAGTGTGTTAATATTCTAGCTAATGTACCTTTAAGTTAACAACAAATCTATCTCTGCTTTTGTTTGGCCTTAAAATTACTTTGTATTTAAATCTTATTAGCTCATTACATATTCTCTGAGTGTATGCAAGTATTTTGTGATTATCGTTTTGTTCACATGCATCTACAATTTTTGCTGTTTCAATTTTTCACGTTATTGTATTCCATGATGTATATAGTATTTGATGATGCATACAGGAGCTTTCTTCCACAGGCCTCCGTTGAAAAATGAGGTCTATCAGTTTAATAAGCAAATGTTAATAACATCACTTTCCTCATGAGTACTTAACAGTGTAATAGGATGGCACAATGCAGAGAACTTTCTGTGGTGTATAGAAATCCCCAACAACTAGAAGCCTGTGTGTGCAAAAGTATCCAGGATGCATTCTTTTCTTTCTTTCTTACTTTCTTTCTTTCTTTTTTTAAGAAATTCAGATAGTTAAAAAGTGTGACTGTCATGGTATAGAAATGTCAGGAGAGCCATGATGGTGATGATGACAACAAGTCATAATTATTTTGAATTTTGTTTCACAAGCCAAAGACAGTTGTCTCCTTTGAGGATGGTTTCAGTGGGCATTTTTTTTTACTGCTCAGTGCTTTTTGGCACACTTTCTTACTTGAAAAGTTTTTGAGGTAGCCAGATGCCTCCCAGATTAATCAGAAGTCTTTGGTACAAAGATTTTTTCCAAATTACTTACCAGGTTTGATAAAAAATAAATAAGTAAAACGTCTCTCCAGGGTAACCACATTTGTACATGAATGTTATGTGTGTGTGTGTGTGTGTGTGTATATATATATATATATATATATATATATATATATATATATATATATATATATATATATATATATATATATATATACACACACACACACACACACACACACACATATATATATATATATATATACATATACATACATACACACACAAACATGCATATTTCTATATTTATATGTATCTCTCTCTCTCTCTCTGTCTCTCTCTCTGTGTTTTTTATGTGTGTGTGTATATATATATATATATATATATATATATATATATATACACATATACACACACACACACACACACACACACACACACACACGTGTTTTATATATATATATATATATATATATATATATATGTGTGTGTGTATATATATATATATATATATATATATATATATAGACTGTTCGGAAGTAGGGGTGTTTTCTAATAAAGGATAGGCATGTCTGCTTTTCTATAATGGCAAGAAAGTCCTTTCATGTCATTTGGTCTAAATTAAAGGTGTTCTGCATTCTATTAGCATTGTATTTCATTAATTAACAGCCAAAAGTACAGCCTATTGAAATGAAATGCATTTCTATGTAGAATGCTAGGCTGCTGGCTCTTCTGATGGGTACTAAGATTTCTACCATTTCACCTACAAATCTTTAATGCTTTCCCATGTAGGATTTGATTTGTCTTCCAGGTGCCATAGTGGGAGTCCATTCACTCAGTGTTTGTTTATTTTTTGCCTTGAGACTGGCAGGATGAATAAGTTATGCAACGTATCTGTAACTTTCATAATTCTTTTCCTGAATCCGTATACTTAATAAAAGAGTAAATAGGACACACAACCAATCCAAATGGAAAAAACAACAAGAAAAACCTAGCCAAGTTAGAGTTTGCACTGTGTAATTCCTTGAAACCTCTTGCAAAAGAGGATTCTGGGACATTAGGGGGTCATTTGCATATATCCCATAATCCTCCTTTACAAGAGGTTTCAAAAAATCACACAAAGCAAACTCTAGCTTGGCTAGGTTTTTCTTGTTTTTTTTTCCCCAGACGAATCCATATACTTGTCTATTTTCCAGTTATATGTAACCTGATGTCATCTCTCATTTGTTTTTCTCATCTACACCAGTTTTCTAGTGTGGTCATGGTGTGAGTCAGTCAACATAATGTCCTTTTTCTCTCTCTGTTCTGGATGAGTATTCCCTGAAGTATTCAGCCTAGCCCTCAAAAATGTGGTCTCCAGATAATCCGATCACTTCACTATAAATTCAGACTGTCGCTATTTTTTTTATTGTAGCGTTCTGCAATGGTGTTTGTGTTAGATATTTCTAAGTAAATATGCACTTGAAGTGTTTTTATCAATACTAATGTTCTCCTTACAACAAATTAATTATTTCTGTTCATTTATTTAATTTCACAAGGCACATAATCTGTCATCTTTAAATGCCAAAAAGGACATAGCGCATTTGAATTCTGACGTCTGCCAGAATGAAACATCCTGTTCCAGTAGCACATAGAATTGATAAAGTGGTCTGTGTAGACTCACCTAACACCAGTAGCTTAAGTTTATGAATGAGTTTAAGCTGACGGGAGTCAGTTTGATGATAGAAAACTGAGTTTTCACTGAAGAGTTGTTTTACACACATAAACCGAGCACTTTTTTTCTGTGCCAAACAGCTGCTGGAAATAGATAATGCCAGGATTGTGAAAGACACTAGAAAGAGTTGCAGTTCTTAACATGTGGGTACCATCCTTTTCATTTGTCTGCATGCACTGCAGATAGAGTGTAAATAGGTCGAGAATGGCAATGCTTGATGTAGGCTGGCCAGAAGAAGCCCTCCTCAACTTCCTGTTGTCATGACCACCAGTCTGTGACTTAAGGAAAGAGACATCAAGTGCTGAGAAGATAGTATATTTCATTTTAGCATTTCCATAGGACAAGAATATACCATCTAAAGGAGTGATAGCTGTAGATGCAGTGCCAGAGAGGTAAATAACAGGCTGGAGTTCATTCACACAGTACTGAATGAGCACATGTATTTACCATGTGTGCAGGCCTTTTATGTGAGGTAAAACAAAACAAGAACACGCCAGTGATGTTTAACCCAGAGGAATTATTCATCAAAAATAGTACCATGAAATGTTTCAGAACATGCATGTAATTGTGCTTTGCTGTTAAACAATAGCATGTATTAAGGGTGGTTTCTTTCATTGGCTGAATCAACCTCAACTACTTTTATCTCAGGTAATCTGTTGATAAAAACTATGTGTACAGTAAGTCACACTTGTTTTGAAATGTGATATCATATATCTGTAATACAGTTATTTTTAGGATTATGGGTTTTAGCATGGAGTCATAAATGCCTTGTTTTGAAGTTTTAGTATCCTCATCTGGAAATAACAAGAGTAGTTGTAGTTTTGTGGGACTGGAAATTCTGGCTTTCTTTTTTTTTTTTCATTATTGAAAACCTGCAGTTTTGCCTCACTTGTTAAGTGCTTTTAGCAAAGGAACATCTGCTGAATAGATAAAGACAGAGGGAACAATCAGATATTCATATTCTTTTGGATTGCAGTGCATTTTCTTTACTGATATGGACACCTCTTACCACAGACTGAATTTAACCTTTTAAAACTAAAATCAAATTGGGAAATGTTGAAAAAAATGACATTCAAAAAGTTTGCCTACCTTTTTTATGGAAAATGTATGTTTTGCTATTTTATAAATAATATTCAGACATTCCAGTAGGATTGGGAACATAGCCAGGTCTTTTGATCAAGGGGGAAAGTTGGTTTTGATATTGCCATACTTAAACATAGTATTTATTTATCATCATTATTAATTGTGTTATTATTAAATAATAATAGTAGTTATAATAAATACTTATATGTGCTGTAGAATGCATATTCTCAATACTGCCAGTTCAGTATTCAGTGTTCAGATCTGGGAGGGGGAAAAGATTTAAGGTACCCCTTAAAGGCTGATGGAATCCATTTAAATAATGAAAAATGTGGATATTTAAAGACTTAGACATATTAATGTAATTTTGCCGAGTTTTCCTTACATCCTACCCCCACAAAGGAAGAAATGCATTTCCTTCTCAGGAAATTCAATCCAGGATGGATTTACCTAGAAAGTTCTTTAAAGCTGTTCCAATAATTTTATGATCAGCATTTCCCTTTGTCATTGATCCTTTTGTGTTACAAACATTTCTATTTGCTTCCATGTTAAATACTTGTATTCACTGTATTTGTCTCCTTTTATCATGTTCTTGGGAATAAAGTAATATTGTTTAAGGGTTGAGCTGTAACATCTGATTTGTGTTTATTTTCTTTCTTTTCATGCAGAGATGTCAACTACTCTGTTTCATAAATCAAGTCCATTATACGTTTTTATGAACTAAGTATGTATTTCTACAACCCAGTGTAGTTATTAAAAATCATCAGTTGATTTATTATAACCTCAGAATTTTCTTCAGCATGGAATTTATCTTAATATGTAGAGCTTCTTCCGTAAACACTTTTAGCTGAGTTCATTCACTGTAAATTCTCCGCTAGCTGCAGTATTTGGAGGAATACATAAAGTGCAACTAGGCTCACTAGAATCAGGGATGAAGGCAGTTATTTATTTTTGTTGATGTGCTTCAAAGTTGGCAAGGTGCACACTATGTTGAAAGAAGGAGAAGGCATGTACTAACATAAGCATCTTTGTTCTGTATTTTGTTTACTGGATGTGTCTTGTCTTTTCTGCACAATCTGTTAAAGTCTTTATACCGTTATATTTGTGATATAGGTAGTTGGCTGTGAACTTCTGTTTTTTAACATTGATTTCAAAGCTGGACTAATTGTCTTGAATTGCTTTTACAACACATTCCTGACATGACCTGACCCCATTTAATGATAGCTTTTCTTGCTTTTACTATGTTTTCTACATTCTTGATGTTTACAAGGATGTCTGCCATGACAACCTGTCTGCTCCAGCATTGAAAAGCTTAATATGTTCTTGTGTCTTTAAATTATACGTTCATACTGTATATTTGTGTTTAATCCATTAGAAAGTATCATACTGCTGATTTTTAATAGTAAAATGAATAATTTCTTTTCAGAAAGTCTTGATTGAATTGTTGTCTTATACACATGCATAAATAAAGAAACACTGTAACATAATAATGTCATCAGCCCCCCCACCCCATACACAAGAGATGAGCAACAGGCACTTATTATGGTCTTAAGGTAAAAGACTTATCATCCATCTCTCTTCCACACCTACACCATCTCCTTCTTTTGTCTGAACCTAAAGCTTCTCACTCTAGCAAGGACAATTACTACCTCCAATAACCACCCTGCAACCTGCTGATGAATGTTTGCTTGTTTTTTTTTCCCTAGGGCAAAAAACTATTAAAGCTACTACTTAAATTGTTTACTACCATGGTCTGCTCATCTTCAATACAGTACCTAGCTACCCATATCTTCTCCCATCTTTCCTTTTTGACCTTATCAATCCCTTTCACCTTGTTTTCCCCCTCTATATAATTTGCACCTTCCATTAATTTTTTTTGGCCTATCTGCTTCCAGTATTGTCATAACATAGTCTAACATTACACCTTGCAACTTGGTTATCTTCAATTCTACTCTAACCCCACTTTACTCAAAGCAAGGATCTCCCATCCTGTCTGTTTTTTCCTGAGGTCAGTAGACTCACAACTTAATTTTCTGTAGCAGCCTACTCATTCACTCTTCTGCTCTATACATTCTCAATCTTATACACAAACATTTCTGAAATTACCTTACCTTACTGATTGTTTTTTTTACCTGCTGTTCATATCTTGGTACTACCCACTTCACTTATCTCTGGTTTAAATGAGCAGACATCCGTTTCTGTAACCTGTACACCTCCCATGATGTACTGCACCATTTAAAAATCTTCTTTGTTCCTCATGCCATATTCTTCTTTCTGTTTGCTTCAGCTCCCCCTCCATCTGTACATGGAGATGAGCAAGGTCCATTTAGTATAGTTTTAAGATATTTGTTTCCAACATAGCTTTTTTTGCTTTCAACGGTTTTATTGTGGCATCTTGTATTGCCTTCTACTGTACTGTACTGTGTAATCCTAGTGATGCAGTCATCTGTGTGACACTTTTCATTGTCCCGGTGCAATTTAAAGTGATACACTGATCCATTATTGTTTCTAGGTACCACTTGAGATACTAGTTTAACATTTTATGCTTCTTTCTTTTGATACTGTATTTCTTATTTCAGTTGTGTTATTTACTGCTGCAACAGCTTTAATCTGTGTTGACCTTTCAGATCTAGCCGTTGATGTGCAAGTATCATATCCATCAGCTCAATTCTGGCTGTTTTCTGTCATGTTTCAGGCATGTTTGCTGAATTTTTTACCCTAGGCTGTATTGTTGCCTGGATAGAGTTGCATAGCTTAAAGAAACCATAGTGGTGAAATGAGAGTGTTGTATTAAGGCACTAATTGAATGTTTTACAGTTGTTTTTCTAACATTCAAACTTGTTTTTTAAAAGCCAAATGAATGCTTGGTAGACCAAGCTGTTGTTAGGGCATAATACAATAATATTATCCACACTTCATAGCGGTGAAATGCAAGTGCTGAATTATGTTACTAAGTAATTGTTTTTCAGTTGTTTTCTGTAAAATGTGAACCTGATATATACGCCAATTGAATGCTTATTAGACAATGCTGTTTTAGGTTGCAGTACAATAGTATTATCTTCATTACATACCAATGAAATGTGACTGCCATTTCAGGGCTCTAAATGAATGTTTTTTCTTTTGTTCCTTAAAAGTTGAGCTAGAATTGCAGTGCAAAATGTCTGATTAGACTGCACTGTTTTTAGGGTGCAATACAACAGTACTATTCTTCTCCACATCCCAATAGCATTGGCTAGTTTCAGTGTCTCACTAGTATAAACTGTTAGTACATAGTTAAAAACTTGCTGCCATATTTTGATAATTTTGTTCAATTATTTTTGACCTCAAAGTAATAAGCATTCTTTACTTCTATGACCCATTCTCAAACTGCTTACTCATTTTCATTCAAGCTCATTTCATAATGTAAAACAGCTACTTTATTGCCTACTCTCTGCCACCCATCTACTGCTACCTTATTTCTCTGTTCCTATATTCTTTGCTATACAATCACTTCCCTTATCCCTAATTAATCTGATGTTTTTTCCCTGCTCACCTTGCCTTTATTTACAGGTAAAAGGCTGGTCATCCACCTGTCTTCCACATATACAGTGTCTACTTTTTTCATCTGAACCTAAAGTTTCTCACCTAACACAGACAATTACTACCTCCAATAACCAGACTGCAACCTGCTGATGTATGTTTGCTTGTTTTTTTTTTTTCCTGAGGCCAAAAGCTATTAAGCTACTATTTAAATTGTTTACTACCATGGTCTGCTCATCTCAAATACACTATCTAGCTACCCAGATTGTCTCCCCTCTTTCTTGTTTCACATTATCCATCCCTTTCTCCCTGTTTTTCCCTCTTTATGTAATTTGCACCTTCCATTATTTTTTTGGACTGTCTGCTCCTAGCACTGTCACAACATAGTATAACGTTATACCCCACAACCTGGTTATCTCCAGTTCTACTCTAACTCCACTTTACTCAAATCAAGTATCTCCCTTCCTCTCTGATTGTTTTTCCCTGAGGTCAGTAGAATTGTAATTTAATTTTCTGTAGCAGCCTACTCATACACTTTGCTGCTGTATACACTCCCACGCTTACACACAAACATTTCTGAAATTACCTTACTGATTGTTTTTTTACCTGCCATTCATATCTTGGTTGTTCCCCATCCCGTTCACCCTCACTACGCTCGCGTCACTCTGCTCCCCATACCCTACCCCCATTCCCATCCACCCCTACTTCAATTAAATTTATACTTTCAAAAGCTCCCCCTCTAATTGTTCCCAGACCAATCCCAGTCCATCTTCCATTTTCTGCTGACGGTCCTCCACCTAACAATCCTAGCACTTACAGGACACACTATTTAGGTAATAGCCACATATCGCTAGTCCCATACACCCCCCAAACTTTTCAATCTTTCTTCATGCATCCAACATAATTTTCTTGTTATTCTTCCTTTAGCTTAAACACAACAAAATATCACAACTAAAAATTATTACTAGCCTCACCATATTTGTGTCTGCAGCCCTAATACTACTAAAACATACCATTTCCCTCAAACACTCACAAATCAGCTTAGCCCCAAAGTCACCCACTCTTCTGACTCACCATGAAAAACATGCAAATAGCTTTTCAAAAATATCACCTAGCCTAATTGACCCAAACATTCTATACTTTTCTAAGCGAAAATGTTGATCCTCCTCCATAGAACACATTTCACAATTTTATCATAGCATATCACCTACAACAACCAATACTCCCCTCATCTTTTCAACCTAATTCAATGTGGTGACATCTACCCAGTCCTGGACCCCTCAGTACTTCTCCTATCCTCAGTCTCCTCTCTCAAAAAAATCTGTTACTAGTTACTGTAAACAAACATTTGCAACAAAATAACTGAATTTCATTCCTGACTAACAGAGTACTCCCCAGATATATTAGCTGATACTGAAACCTGGTTAAAACCACACATCAAAGACACCAAAATTCTGCCACCAGGATTTAACATTCTAAGAACTGATAGAATCAACAAAAAGCTGGAAGAGTAGCCTTAATTTACCCTAGCACATATATAATTCTACCTTTCTCCAAACCAGTTACCACATTTAGTAATGCAGAACTTCGCACTGCATCATTAAAGATAAGCAACACCAAACAGTTTTGTATTGCAGTAGTTTACATACTCCCAGGCCAAAACAATCCTATGCTTGAAGACATTCTTTCCTGGATGTCAGAAAACATCTCCAGTTTATTTATTTGACATTTGTTGACCAGGATATTCCAACTGGGCTAAGCGGAGGCCCGAGGAGAAAAGCTCCACAGTGGTAGTAAAAATGACAGAAATTGACTTAATATACAATAAAAATTACAGAATTGTAGTAATGGACAAAAATATACAATAGAGTAAATGAGCAGCTGTCTTTTAGGTACAAGTTAAAAATCAGTAAGAAATATGTTTAGTATAAGATATTTATCTTGAGGCAGGTACTGACAATAAGCTAGCAAAAAGAAAATACCTTAAAGAGAGTCCTGCATGGAGAACTGTGCTTTTTGAATGCTTATGTTTTGCAGCAATAGTGTGTGAGTGTTAATTATGAGGCAGTTGCAGGTGAGATATAGGCATCATATTACCAGAAGTTAAGAACTGAAGAGAATGATTAGAAGTAGGTGACTGTTAATTAATTTGTTAGGTGGTTAGTGTTAGAGAGAGATAAAGAGGTGAAGGGAGGAATAGGAAAGGAGAGCAAGGAGAGGAAAGAAGATAATGTAAGAAAGAGGGAAGGGTTCAGGTGGAGTGATTGCAGAAACAGGACCAGGTGCTGTTTAAATAATTTTTAAGAGTTTTCTTGAATTCATGGACATGGGAAATGCTTGTGAGGGTCAGAGGGAAATTGTTTGTTGATAGAGTGAGAAGGTAGCTATAGAGATTGTGTCCAGTAGATTTTCTAGGCTTGTGAATCTGTAAGACATATTGATCAGAGCTTCTGAGGGATTGAGGGGGGTTGTAGAGGAAGACAAGAGAAGATAGGTTAGGGCAGAAGGACAGCTTGTTTAGGATAGAATGGATGATGAGAGGTTGCATAAATAAGAGTTGATTGGGAAACTCATGCCAGTTGAGAGTGTTGAGAATGTGACAGTGGTATGCTTTTAAGGGCAGAGTAGTGCAAACCTTGCTACTTTGCTGTAGGTAGCTTCGCGTTTGGAGAGTAGAGAGGACTGTAGGTTAGTTAAGATTTGCGAGCCGTAGAATAGGTGAGGGAGAAGGTAACCTTGGGCTAGTGAAATTCTGGAGTTGGGTGTGAGGAACCTTTTATTTCTGTACAGAAGGCCAAGCCTTTGGTGGGTTTTCTTGATACAGTGATGTACATGGAGGTCAATTTTAAGTTGGTCATCTATGATTGCTCCAAGGAGTTTGGTGTGAGTGTCAGCTGTTATAGTGGTGTTGTTATGGGAAGAAATGGTAAAGGAGGATTTAATATGGTAGAGGAATTTAGGGAGGAAGGGAAGAAGTTTAGTCTTTTTAGGGTTAAGTATGAGTTGTTTGTCAGAAATCCATTTTTCAGTGAGGTTAAAAGATGTTTGTGTCAGGGTGAGCAGGTCAGAGGGGTTGTCAGCAGTGGAGGTGATTGAGGAGTCATCTGCGTACTATGAGGGATGACTGAGGACAGGAAGAGTGAAGTTGGTTAGTAAAGGCGTTAAAGATAAGGGGGCCTAGAACTGAGCCTTGTGGGATGCCCATTTTGATAGGGAAATAGCGGGACAGAACAGAGAGCAATTTGACAATGAAACGGTCATCCTGGGAGATGTTAATATCAATTGACAAAACTTATCCGCTGACTCACCAGCAAGTAGTCTCAACCTCTACGGCTTTACACAACTCATCACCACCCCCACCAGAATACAACACAATAGTAACCTTGGTTCTACCCTAGACTGTATCCTTGTCTCTGACCCACGCAAGTACTCAAATTCCAATATGCTTCTTAATTTCTTAAGTGAGCACCTACCCACATACACTTATAGAACCACCCTCCAAAAGCCCAAAAGCTCACACATACAAAACATTCAGGAAATCTAACAAACTTTAGTCATGATCTCTTTAATATTATATTAAAATTAATCAACTGGTCCATACTAAAAACATTACCCCTAGACAATGCTGTCATCTATTTCAATAAACTATTTTTAGACACTCTTAAGAACTTAGCCCCTCTTAAAACAAAAAGAACAAAAGTAAACCATGCACCCTGATTAACCATATACACTAAACAAATTTCAAATCAAAGATAAAGCTTGGATAGATTGGCAAAAGAATAAAAACAATACAAAATTTCAAATCTATAGGCAGCTACAAAACAAAGCAAAAAAAGTCAGTAGATGCTGATAAAAAAATGTTTTACACAACTAAGAAACCACAAAATCAACCCAAAATCTTTTTGGAAAACCATCCCATCACTTCTTACCCCGGGTCCACACAAAATCCATCACTAACCCCAGAAAAAACAACAACTGAAATTGCTAATATGCTTAATACCCATTTTATAGACAGCATAGCTAAATTAGTTACAGGCTCTGACTCCATCACAAATGCTAACAACACAGATAATATCATTCCATCCCTCTCCTAAACATCCACTAGAGACAACGCAACCTATTCTTTCCCTTGCCAAAATACATCAACACCTAACACTCAGTCTCCTCACTTCTCTGTGCAACCTGTATCCACTACATTAATATGTAAACTTCTTCTCAAGCTAAAACCTTCTTCTTCGTCCTCGGATGATCTCCCATCAGAATACTTAAAACTTGCTGCTGAAACTATTGCTTATTCTGTTAGCATACCTATCTATTGATCCATCAGTGAATCCCAAGTCCCAAATCTCTGGAAGTAATCTATAATAACCCCTCTTCACAAAGGAGGTAAGTTAAATGAACTAACAAACTACAGACCCATCTCTATATTATCCCCTCTATCAAAACTACTTGAAAAGTGTGTACACTTGCAATTACTAAACTACTTTATCCATAACAACCTTCTTACACCCACTCAACAAGGATTTAGGCCTGCACACAGCACAACAACCACCATCATCTCCTTTACTGATATAGTAAACAAAGCTAGGGACTCCGGATAGTTAACCTCCGCAATACTACTAGATCTTTCAAAGGTCTTTGACACAGTATCACATGACAAACTTTTACAGCAACTCTGTTCACTAGGATGTTCATAACCCTCCCAACAATGGTTTAACAGCTATCTAGCCAATGGACAACAATGTGCCAAATGTCAAGGTTACCTATCACAATACCAGACTAACAAAACAGGAGTCCCACAAGGATCCATACTTGTACCTCTCCTCTTCAGTATCTTCATGAATGACCTACACACCACCTCCCTGCATTGCACATTAATCCAATACACCAATGATTCCACCATCATCTCCTCATCTAACAACATACCAGACCTGCTGCAAGTAACACAGAATGCCTTTACCTCAAGAGAATCTTGGCTAAATGAAGCACAATTGTTACTTAACCCCAACAAAACAAAACTTCTGCTTTTTACTCCCAAAACATTCTCAGCTGAATTTAAAATTTACTCCCAAAACAAAACAGAGATTGAAGGTGTAACACACACTAAGCTACTAGGTGTCAGTATCGACAATAAACTCACATTTGAACAACACATAACAACTCTAATAAAAAAAAACACTTCAAACTTGGGACACTCTATAGACAGAAAAACTTCATGGATCCTTCTACCAAAAGAATGCTAGCCAATACCTAATTGATCCCCTCTCTAATACAAGGAGCTGCTATTTTCACCATCCTGCACTTGTCCCTAAAAATAAATTTCAGTTCTGCTACTACAAGATCAGCAAATTTGCCACAGGCTTATCATACTGCTCCCACCACTGCAAAGCTCTTACAGAGTTAA